>NW_021261993.1:6580-8698 GCF_002162155.2 Triticum dicoccoides
CCCTGCCTCGCATTCGACCCGGGGAGGCCTCCTTCCTCATCTCCGGCAACTCCGGCCGCCGCCATCGCCCCGGCCAATCCGGCACCTCCAGTACCTCCCCCTCTCCGTTCTCTTCGCCAGGAACTTCCTCATCCTCCCATGAACCTTTCCCACTACTTGATTTTGATCGGGAACCATCGCCGCCACAATGTCACTTCGCCACCGAAGCTTTCCTCCGCCGCGGAGCTCGCCGCCGGCAGCTCCCTCCACCTCCAGCTACCCTGCGACCACCGGGAGGACCGCACTGGAGTGGCGGATCCATCCCCGCCCTCAGGGCCCCGCGAGGAGCCGCCAGTCGCCGGCGACAATCGCCGGAGCTCCGCCTCCGCTCGGGACAGAGGAAGGAGAGGGAAAGAGACTAGTCAAACCTGACTAGTGGGCCCCTTGGACCCACTGTCAGCGACCCCGTGCCTGTCCACGTGGGATTAAGTGAAGACGTAATCCGCCTAGTACGTTTTCCCCGCTCCGAAAGCGTATTCCCCTCCGAAACGTTTTCTTTTCTGTTTTAATTTAAATAACAGATTTGACCAGAACTTTGACTGGCTATAACTTTTTAAATATAACTCCAAATGAATTAATTATTTTTCCTACATCTCTCAAATATTGTCTAGTTTATTTTAAGATTTATTTTAATATTTTCCAAACAACTTTTTTGTACTGTTTTTTGAAATAGGTGTTATTTGCATATTATTGAAAATAGGATTTTTGGGAGAGAAAGAAGCTTTCAAAAATTTTGGAGAGCACCCCCCACCTCTCCACACCATGAAGGCAAGCATTCTGAACCCTGGCATAATGTTTTTGGTGTGTTATTTGACACGTTTATAACACCACCTTACTTCGGAGGACTTGTTATTTCATGTGACATGATCATTTGCATGGAAGCATATCAGTGATTTCCTTGCTGTTGGAAATGAATATTATTGTGATGGTAATCCTCCTCATGTGCCTTGCATGCATGCCGGAAAGGAATCCGGGAAAGCCTCGGCCTTGGGTAGGCGTGAGCTTGTCGCCGGTCCCGTCAGGACGGTTATGTCCAGCATGGCATGGTAAGGTACATTGAGTGGTGATTTCTTCGGTTGGAATATATTTGTTATACATGTCATGCAGGGAACTCATAAGCCTCCTGAGTCGGCCATAGATCGAGTCTTGTTCCGGTAACCCCCATACTTGTTTTCGTACTGCCACTGGTCCCTACCGTAGGTGGGGTATGGTTCAGTAAGTTGTTAACCCTTGTCTTGGCACACACCGTACAGAGAGGCCATGGTGGAAGATACCGGTTGTAGCCGGTAGGCATGCCACCTGGTCCGGGGGCATGGGTGTATCCGGTTGGGACCGAGAGGGGGGCACCCCTTAGAGCGCGCGATAGAAATTTGATCCCATGCTACGCGAGGTTGTAGCCTCCCCACTTAGAGTTTTGCTTAACAGGTGTCATGGGTGATTCCAGATCCGAGTGAAAGCTGGTGTGTGCAAGTCAAGTGTGTTTCAATTAAAAGACCGTAGACGGAATTAGTCCGATGGACTAAAGGAATCCGTTACTCATGGGTAAATAGTACACTCTCTGCAGAGATATTAAACCTATTCGAATAGTCGTGTCCATGGTTAAGGATTACAGTCTGGGATGGGTCAGGTATCGGTCTTAGTGTCGGTCTTTGGAGGTGAAACGGTTAACCAGAAATAGAATTACTACTCGTGACTTGTGATATCTATGATTATTATTATTGTTGACTAACCCGTGATATTATTGTTATTACCGAGTATCTCTGGGATGGTTCTACCTCCGGGATATTCATTATGATTATTTCTTTTAAAGCCCTTTATGTGGTGTCGTTCAGACGCCCGACTGTGGCATTTATTTTAAAGCCCTTTATGTGGTGTCGCTCAGACGCCCGACTATGGCATTTCTTTTAAAGCCCTTTATGTGGTGTCGCTCAGACGCCCGACTGTGGCATTTCTTTTAAAGCCCTTTATGTGGTGTCGCTCAGACGCCCGACTATGGCATTTCTTTTAAAGCCCTTTATGTGGTGTCGCTCAGACGCCCGACTGTGGCATTTCTTTTAAAGCCCTTTATGTGGTGTCGCT
>NW_021261994.1:0-1185 GCF_002162155.2 Triticum dicoccoides
GCCACGTGCCTACCGCATCACAGCCCACCCCTACGGTCAGCGCTGCGCACGGCCTCCAGCATACTACAAACACCAGAAACTACTTGCAACTCCTGGACAGAGGACAAGGGTGATTAAGAAGCCGAGAGGGTCCATTGGTTTCGGGCCCAATGCGTGGTAGTAGTTGAATCATGGATCACAAACACAGAACTCAGTTCCTGAGGACGGCTGCAATGAGACAACCCACCATGTACTCCTACATGGCCTCTCACCGCTACCTTTACCAAATCGTGTTCACACACTTAGCTCACACACAGTAGGACATGTTCACACGCCTCTGATTCATCCCCGATGAATCAGACCTGACTCAACTCTAAGCAGTAGCAGGCATGAAAAACAAACATGAATGAGTAGGCACAACAGGGCTCAAACAACTCCTACTCATGCTAGTGGGTTTCATCTATTTACTGTGGCAATGACAGGTCATGCAAATGATAAAGGGGTTCAGCTACCGCAGCAAGTAACAGATGAATCGTTGTTGTCCTAATGCAGCAAAAGAGAGCAGGAGCGAGAGAGTAGGATTGTATCGGAATGAACAAGGGGGTTTTGCTTGCCTGGCACTTCTGAAGATAACATTGAGTCTTCATCAGTGTCAACGATCACATCATCGGTATCACGTCTATCGAGAGGGGACAAATACCGGCAACACAGAAGGAAACATAATCAATGCAATGCACAATATGATGCATGATCATGACATGGCAAAATGAATGTGTTTTGGGCTAATGCATCTAAAACCAGATTAAATGAAGTTGGTTTGAATCCAAGATTCAAATTCAAACTCCATATGTGGTTATTTAAATGTCATTCACTTCATTTGCCCTAAACAGTAGTGATAAGTTGTTCTAACATGCATGTAAATGGTACAGATGGATTCCTTGAATTTTTCTGATAATTTTTCATATATAAATTATTTAATTTGGAGCTACGGTTGAATTTCTATGATTTATAGAAGTTTTTACAATTTCCTGGAATTTCCTGATTATTTTTAAATCCAGAAAATACTTATTGCGTCAGCATGACGCCGGGGTGACGTCAGCAGGTCAAAGGCGTCGACCAGGTCAAACCTGACCAGTGGGGTCCACTGGTCAGTGACCCAGTCAACTAACCAGGTTAGTTAGCCCTAACTAACTTAGTTAGCCGGGC
>NW_021261995.1:0-1513 GCF_002162155.2 Triticum dicoccoides
AAACTCGTAACTCAAATATTTGCCTCTGTGATTAGATCGTACAAACTTTATTCTCTTGTTACGATGATTCTCTACTTCACTCTGACATTCTTTGAACTTTTCAAACGTTTCAGACTTGAGTTTCATCAAGTAGATATACCCATACCTACTCAAATCATCTGTGAAGGTGAGAAAATAACGATACCCTCCGCGTGCTTTAACACTCATCGGACCGCATACATCGGTATGTATTGTTTCCAATAAGTCATTAGCTCACTCCATTGTTCTGGAGAACGGACTTTTAGTCATCTTGCCCATGAGACATGGTTCGTAAGTATCAAATGATTCATAATCAAGTGATTCCAAAAGTCCATCCATATGGAGTTTCTTCATGCGCTTTACACCAATATGACCTAAACGGCAGTGCCACATGTATGTTGCACTATTATTATCAACTTTGCATCTTTTGGCATCAATATTATGATTATGTTTATCACTACGATTGAGATTCAATAAACCATTCACATTGGGTGTATGACCATAGAAGGTTTTATTCATGTAAATAGAACAACAATTATTCTTTGACTTCAAATGAATAACCGTATTGCACTAAACATGATCTAATCATATTCATGCTCAACGCAAACAACCAGTAATGTTTATTTAGGTTCAACACTAATCCCGAAGGTAGAGGGAGTGTGGGATGGTGATCATATCAACCTTGGAATCACTTCCGGCACAAATCGTCACCTCGCTTTTAACTAGTCTTTGTTCATTCTACAACTCCTGTTTCGAGTTACTAATCTTAGCAACTGAACTGGTATCAAATACCCACGGGTTGCTACGAACACTAGTAAAATACACATCAATAACATGTATACCAAATATACCTTTGTTCATTTTGCCATACTTCTTATCCGCCAAGTATCTGGGGCAGTTCTGAAGGAAATATGCCCTAGAGGCAATAATAAAGTTATTATTTATTTCCTTATTTCATGATAAATGTTTATTATTCATGCTAGAATTGTATTAACCGGAAACATAATACATGTGTGAATACATAGACAAACATAGTGTCACTAGTATGCCTCTACTTGACTAGCTCGTTTATTAAAGATGGTTATGTTTCCTAGCCATGGACAAATGAGTTGTCATTTGATTAACGGGATCACATCATTAGAAGAGTGATGTGATTAACTTGACCCATTCCGTTAGCTTAGCACTTGATCGTTTAGTATGTTGCTATTGCTTTCTTCATGACTTATACATGTTCCTATGACTATGAGATTATGCAACTCCCGTTTACCGGAGGAACACTTTGGGTGCTACCAAACGTCACAACGTAACTGGGTGATTATAAAGGAGTACTATAGGTGTCTCCGAAGGTACATGTTGGGTTGGCGTATTTCGAGATTAGGATTTGTCACTCCGATTGTCGGAGAGGTATCTCTGGGCTCTCTCGGTAATGCACATCACTATAAGCCTTGCAAGCAATGTAGCTAATGAGTTAGTTACGGAATGATGCATTACGTAA
>NW_021261996.1:0-1094 GCF_002162155.2 Triticum dicoccoides
AGTATCTCTTGAATATCACGGTTTAATCCTCCCCAAAATCTATCCATAAAATCATCTTCACTTTCTTCTAAAGAGGAATGCAACAAGGTAGTTTGTAAATCATCATAATATTTTGTTACAGTTTCACTACCTTGTTTTAAGTGTTGCAACTTCTTAATCATGTCACGAGTATAATAAGCAGGGACGAAAGTATGTCGCATGGCAAGTTTCAAATCATCCCAAGTAGTAGGTATATAATCAGGGTGTAACCGACAATATTCACTCCACCAAACCAAAGCATAACCAGTGAAAGAACCAACCGCAACCTTAACCTTTTTATGTTCATTGAAATTATGGGAAGCAAATATAGTTTTTATGTCGAACTCCCATTCAATATATAAAGCAGGTTTAAAACGGCCATTAAATGGTGGTATAGACACATTAACCTGATCATGTGCATTTGGATGTTTGTGCACCTCTCGTGACGGTTGTGGTATTTGCAAAGGTGGTGGCACGTCTCCCGCGATCGACAAAGCCCATGAATTGACTCCGGATCCTGTCATGATTAGTAGAACAAGAAACAAAACCCAAAAATAATGTTCCTATAACTACTAAGATGTGGTGGTAAAACGCTCACAGTAAAGCAAATATCAATGTCTTACAAGTTCTTACCATGCAGCAGGCGGTGATCGGCTGTCACACCCTAGCTAGTCATGCATTAGAGTGTGTGCATCATGTTTAAAATTCCATTTAACTTGAAATGGGGATTTGTGAAACCCTCCGAATCATTTTGAAAATAACCCAAATAAAAATTTCTCCAAGAAGGTCCAAGAAAATGCTCATGTTGCTCTCTGAAAATATTGGACAGAGATAAAAATCAAACCAATATTTTTAGTGGCTCATGGACATTTATTTTGGGCATTTGGAATTAATGCATAAATATTTGCATTGGAAATATATTTCTATATATATGAAATATGGTCCAAATATTATGCCATTTCTAAAGGAGCTCTGGAATAATATATCTAGCCCCTGCAAAAATTGGCATAAGTTAAATAAATGATTTAATATATTATTTAAATCAAAACAAATGTCAGAAATTAGAAAACAGAAAA
>NW_021261997.1:0-904 GCF_002162155.2 Triticum dicoccoides
AAAAAAAGTTGTAGCCTTGAACGCACGTCTGTTCGCTTTCCTAACTCCCTTCCGAGATCCAATCGCTAGTTCGCGACCCCCAGATCTGATCAGGAGCCGACGTTTCACCGGCGAACTTGGTTCTCCAATCTCCACTCGAGAAGTCATCCATACCGTGGCATCGCCGAGCGTACCGTACTGACACATCCATGTACATCACGTTGCCTGTGCAAGTCTACTTCGCATCATCGCCGAGCGCCCATGCCATCCCGGCGTTGATCCAAAATCAGTGGACCAGCAAAATCTCCGAACTAGCCCTGAGCAAAATCAGTGGACTTTGAGAAAACGCGATGAGCAACAACGGTCAACGGCCAGCTAGTATGCACTAGTACTATAGATTCCAAAAGAGGGGATTAGGAGCAACATCGTCCCGATGGGGAGCAATGCAACTAGTAGTAGTAGTCGATCTAAATCCTCGTTGGCAATTGGAAACTGTTTCCAATCATTAGGAGCAACAGACGCTACCTGTATTTTTTTACCAAACATTGACAAATGTTTAATTGCTTGCAAAGTTTCTTCACAAAATGACATTCGTGCCGCCCCGTCTCGCGCTCTACCGCGACACCCTCTCCCACCCCTTCCTCGCCCCCTCCTTTTGCCACCGCCCTTTCGCCACCGCCACCGCCACCGCCCCCCTTCTTCACTTAATTAATTTGTTTTTACTACATGTTTTCAGGACTGACATAATGGCGGACGATAGAGCTGACCCGATTATGGACAACTATGATCCGGACGGTGAAGCACATATGTTCGGCATCATAAACGGCGATATTCTATATGTGCCGACCGGAGAAGAAGAAGATGATATCTCTTCTTATCTGAACCTTGACGGTGAAGATGAAGGGCGCCGTCAGCAAGATGATGC
>NW_021261998.1:0-2459 GCF_002162155.2 Triticum dicoccoides
GTTTGAATTTCCAGTAAAAAATGTAAAATCACACACTACAGCCAACGTTTCTGTTTTTATAACGCACAAACCAAACAAGCAATCTAATCATCCTAAAGGCACATCTTGGCACATTACTTTTATAATACAATGGATTTATACAAGGGGATTGTCGGTGTCAAAACCGGCGGATCTCGGGTAGGGGGTCCCGAACTGTGCGTCTAGGCGGATGGTAACAGGAGACAAGGGACACGATGTTTTTACCCAGGTTCGGGCCCTCACGGTGGAGGTAAAACCCTACTCCTGCTTGATTGATATTGATGATATGGGTAGTACAAGAGTAGATCTACCACGAGATCAAGGAGGCTAAACCCTAGAAGCTACCCTATGGTATGATTGTTGTTCGTCCTACGGACTAAAACCCTCCGGTTTATATAGACACTGGAGAGGGATAGGGTTACATAGAGTCGGTTACAATGGTAGGAGATCTACATATCCGTATTGCCAAGCTTGCCTTCCACGCCAAGGAAAGTCCCATCCGGACACGGGACGAAGTCTTCAATCTTGTATATTCATAGTCTTGGTGTCCGGCCAACGATGATAGTTCGGCTATCTGGACACCCCCTAGTCCAGGACTCCCTCAGTAGCCCCTGAACCAGGCTTCAATGACGACGAGTCCGGCGCGCATATTGTCTTCAACATTGCAAGGCAGGATCCTCCTCCGAATAATTCATAGAAGATTTTGAACACTAGGATAGTGTCCGGCTCTGCAAAATAAATTCCACATACCACCGTAGAGAGAGTAATATTTACACAAGTTCAATCTGTTGACGTATTTCGTGGCATGACGTCACACCACGGCCAAGCCTTTACTCGAATCGTTTTTATTGTTTCACCTCAGTGCGTTTAGCGAAGCGGTTTTCTTGGCACGTCTTGTGGAAGCAGAGATCGTGTCCCCTTATTCCGGGATCCTCATCAATACGGACGTGGGTAACCCAACCGCGCCATTGATTGCGGCTCTTGGGAGATAAGCGAGTTTTACTGGGCCGGTGGGGACGAGTTTTGTTTGCTCATATATAGGGGATAAGGATCCACCTTTTTACCTACACCTTCTTACTCCTTAGCTTATCCATCTCCGTGCACTCGAGCTCTAGCGCCCAAGTCCACACATCTCACCTCAACCTTCTCCAACCATGTCCGGAGCGGGAGGCAAGTGGATGGCCTCCTCCGTCACGGAGGGGCACATCAACAAGCTACGCAAGGCCGGATATTTGTCCAGCGATATCTCGCACCGGCTCCCCGACAAGGGGCAGCTCGTCCCCACCCCCGGGCCCCATGAGAGGGTGGTATTCCTTCCCCATTTCCTCCGCGGACTGGGCTTCCCACTCCACCCCTTTGTCCGGGGGCTCATGTTCTACTATGGCCTGGATTTCCATGATCTGGCCCCGAATTTTATCCTCAACATCTCGGTGTTTATTGTCGTGTGCGAGGCCTTCCTCTACATCCAGCCCCACTTCGGCTTATGGCTAAAGACCTTCAATGTCAAGCCGAAGGTAGTGGGCGGCAGCCAAGCGGAGTGCGGAGGCGCCATGGTGGGGAAGATGCCAAACGTCACCTAGCTCGAGGGCTCCTTCATGGAAACCATCAAAGGGTGGCAATCGGGATGGTTCTACATCACCGAGCCGCGTGACCCTGAATGGGCAGCGGCCCCCGAATTTAGATTTGGCATCCCCATGCGGCTCACCTCCTGGAAAGAGAAGGGCCTGTTGTGGGGCGATTCGGAGGAGCTGACCGGACTCCAATCCTGTCCCAAACCCTGGTGAACAAGAAGCTCAAGCTTGTCAACGTGGTCCAGGTCATGCTCATCCGCCGGATCCTCCCATGCCAACAGCGGGATTTCAACCTGTGGGAATTCGATCCGGCACAGCACCAGACCTTGAGTAGGCTCTTCGACACTATGTACGAAGAGGCCTGGAGGGTGCTGTTCAAGGGCGCCGAGGCGCTCGCATCCGCTACCGAAGATCGCAGATTCAGCTCATAGCGTCCGGCTGGCGAGGTAAGCTATATTATCCTTTACGGGACACTCGCTTTCCATAGTTTGACTCTATGTGGGATCTAAACTCCCAATACCTTTAACAGGCCTGGCAGAAGACGTCCAGATAGGTTAACTGTCTGGCTCCCCTTCCAGAAGACCTAGCGGACGCCCGTTTGACAGGGCTGCTGGTTCCGGCGCCTTACGTGGTGCCGGAGAAGAAGGCCAAGAAGAAGGCCATGGGAACTCGGAGGAGTTCCCGGCGCCAGGTGTTATCGGACTCATCGTCCGACGACTCCGAGGCGGACTCCTCCCACGAAGATGAGGAGGAGAAGAAAGAGGCCTCTCCCCCAGCGGGGGGAGAGGAGAAGAGGAAGGCTTCCCCAACGGGGGAGGCCGAAGGGTCCAAGAAGGGAAGGACCCTTCCTCCGGATTGTTCCACCAACAC
>NW_021261999.1:0-2625 GCF_002162155.2 Triticum dicoccoides
GCTACGTACTATACATACGTATAGAGAGGACTAGACACGCTGGCTAGCTAGTAAGCAAACGAAGGAAACAGAAGATCGTCATGAACATATATGCATACAGAGAGAAGTGATATCGACCACCTCTCCTTCTCCGAGAGATTGGTCGAACAACAAGTTCTCGTATATCTATCTGACACTACCGGCTACATATATACAATAATTATCTCTTACAAATATAATCATACGGACTCAGGGTCCACATAGAATTCTCCGTCTTCAGGGATCACGTGGTCAAGAAAGAATGCCGCCAATTCCTCTTGAATTGCTCGCATGCGAGCTGGTGCTAGGAGTTCATCCCGCTTCCGAAACATCTAATTTGAAGAAGGGGGTCAATACATACATATATATATATATATATATATATATATATATATATATAAATGAATGAAACTCAACACAAATGATGGTAATAAAATAAAATTGTGAATGTTGTTATTTACGTACTTCATATTGTTTGTTAGAGTACCCGCCCCGCTCACAGGTCGTGTGGCGGATGGACTCGTAGATGTAGTATCCACAGAAATCATTCCCTTGTTCCTGCCACAACCACTTTACAAGAAATAGAGGTCAATCAAACTGATAAGCAAGAATGCTAAATGGTATTGATGAAACTAGCGCTTGAATCACTAGGAGATGCGCGGAACATGCTACTATAGTACTTACTTTCGGGTGTCTAAATTCCAGCTCCTTCGGCAGTCCCGGAACTGTTTTGGTGAATTTTCTCCAAACCCTGCCGGACAAAGAAAACAATTACTTGATATCAGGAAATGAACAAAGTTGCTGATATGGTGGATAATGATTGATTTAACTTACTTCTGGAGTATTTGAGTCATGTCTACATAGTCCTGGGGATCTTTTCGTTTTGAGTCTAAGACGGTTACTAGTCCCTGCTCAAGCTTAATCTCTAGGAGAATATAGTGGAAACTGCACACACATGCATAACTCATGAATTACATTACTATAACCTTGACTAATATATAAGGGAAACCGAATACGCACAAGACAGTAACACTCACCTGAAGTTGTAAGGAAAGAGTATTATATCTTTGTTTTGATTTATTACGAACGATCGTAGCAAGTTGGCCTCGGTAGCTGCGGCATGAAGTTTAACCTGAGTTGCATCTATGAGATATGTGTTAATGAACCCAATATCACCGACTTGTCTTTTCTTCAATTCGGCGATCTTCAATCTGCATAATATAGTGAGGATGATTATAAATACATGCAATGAAAGAGCTAAGCTATATAGAGAAACTTAATGACAGAAGTAGTACTACTTACAGACAGTAGCAGGCGACCGTTGTTTTATCGAGGGCCAATTGATTGAAAAACTGATAGAACTCCTCAAATGGAACAGGAAACAGATCAATTCCAACGAGGTCATGCTCCTTTTTAACTTTCACATACAAAGTACTCCTCCCCCCAGAGTCTCTGCAGATTTTCAAGTACCAATCATGCAATCTTCGCATCATCGTTGATAGAGATCTTTCATCTTTGACGAGAGGCTTCCCGTACTCGTATCTTTGTATCTGCACGTCCATGGGTTCATAATGTACTTCATCGGGTAGGTAATCTGCAAGATTGCTATAACCGGGCACCATCCTCGGATCATTAGCGACGTTGTGGCTAGGCACCTTGAGCGCGGGGCACAATTTCTTCGCTTGTTCGCCGAGCTGGGCAATTTGTTTCCCAGCTCGTCGTTCTTTCAGCCTTTGATCACTGACAGTACTTCCCGACCGCTCCGCTTCGGCAAATTCCTTTCCAATAATGCGGTCATAGTTTCCTTTCGGCGGATCAGACTTCGGTGGTTTTGTCAGGGCAGCCAGAGTGCGCTTCACTTTCACCCGATCTACCTTCTCCTCCGGAGGTGGATGTTTCTTTGCTTTCACCCCTTCAAAGAAGTTCCTCACTTCTTCTCGCGCGATCTCGGCGTTCTCCTTCAGGGTCCTCTCATATGGTATCTTCTCTGGAGTCTTCAGAGAAGGACCGAATCTGTATGTCCTCCCGCCTCTGGTTGTACTGCTAGACGCCGACCGAGCAGACGGAGCGGTTGTCTTATTTACTTGCTTAAGAGGCGGAGGAGAAGGACTACGACGCGCCGGAGCAGCTGGAGCAGCGGCAGGTCTCTTCCGCCCTTGCTGACGAGGCGGAGAAGGAGGAGGCTGGCTGCTCGGGCGCGTCGGCGCAGGCGGAGAAGGAGGCGGAGTGCCGCCACGCGCCGGAGAAGGAGCCGGCCGAGGGCCCTGATCGTCACTCGCCGGAGGAGGAGGCGGTGGAGGCGGAGTGCCCTGACTCGCCGGAGGAGGAGGAGGAGGCGGTGGCGTCCAGTTCGGAAGGTTGATGAGCTCCTTCCGCCATAGGCATGGAGTCTTCAGAGCAGACCCCAGCCGAGTCTCCCCTTCACCGGTAGGGTGGTCAAGCTGGAGGTCCTCAAATCCCTCCGTTATCTCATCCACCATCACCCTAGCATATCCTTCTGGAATCGGCCGGCAGTGAAAAGTTGCGCCGGGTTCAGTAGGATAAACAGAGCCAACAGCCGCCTTGACCTTCAAATTCATCCATTGCGTCATAAGGTGGCAATTTTGA
>NW_021262000.1:0-2210 GCF_002162155.2 Triticum dicoccoides
GGGATTCCCCCTGCTAGAGCTGTCGAATTCGTCATCGACTTGAAACCAGGCACCACTCCTATAGCCAAGCGACCCTACAAGATGCCGCCGCATGAACTCCTTGAGCTTAAGGAGGAAATCGATAAATCTCTTCGAAGTGGTTTCATTCGCCCAAGTTGCTCTCCTTGGGGAGCACCTTCTCTCTTTGTCAAGAAGAAAGATGGGACAAACCGATTGGTCCAAGACTACCGTCCTATAAATCAAGCTACCATTCAGAATAAGTATCCTCTTCCTCGGATCAATGATCTGTATGATCAATTGGCTGGTTCATCAGTGTTCTCTAAACTCGACTTGAGGTTGGGTTACCACCAGATCCGTGTTCGTGAGGAAGATATCCCCAAGACCGCCTTTGTGACTCGTTATGGTTCATACGAGTACACCGTCATGTCTTTTGGCTTAACCAATGCTCCAGCCACCTTCTCTCGCCTGATGAACTATATATTCATGGATTACCTCGACAAGTTCGTCGTGGTTTATCTGGATGATATTCTGGTATTTTCCAAAAACGAAGAGGAACATGCTGAACATCTTCGCCTCGTGCTGGAAAAGCTACGAGAGCATCAACTTTATGCCAAGTTCTCCAAATGTGAATTCTGGCTTCCCGAAGTAACCTATCTTGGGCATGTCATCTCTAAGGATGGTATTGCCGTCAACCCTGAACGAGTTCAGGCTATTCTCGATTGGACTCCTCCGAAGAACGTTAAGCAAGTCAGAAGTTTTCTCGGTCTCGCCAGCTACTGCCGTCGATTCGTCGAGAACTTCTCCAAGATTGCCAGGCCTCTGACTAACCTATTGCATAAGGGCGTCAAGTTCCAATGGACAGATAAATGTCAGGAAAGTTTCCAGGCACTCAAGGACAAGTTAACTTCTGCCCCAGTACTAGCTCCTCCTGATACTAAGAAGGACTTCGTCATTTACTGCGACGCTTCCCGTCAAGGACTAGGTTGTGTCCTAATGCAAGAGCGCAAAGTGGTTGCTTATGCCTCTCGGCAATTGCGCCCTCACGAAGAGAACTACCCAGTTCACGACCTCGAACTTGCTGCTGTCATTCATGCGCTAAAACAGTGGCGACATTACCTACTCGGTAATCGCTGTGAGATCTTCACTGACCACCAAAGTCTGAAGTATCTGTTTACTCAGCCAGACCTGAACCTCCGTCAGCAGAGATGGATGGAGACTGTTGCAGACTTTGATTTGGGTATTTCCTATACACCAGGCAAGGCTAATGTAATGGCTGATGCCTTGAGCCGCAAGTCTTACTGCAACCACCTCCAGGTTCACAAAGTTCAGCCCTCACTCGTTGAAGAATTCAGAAAGCTGAACCTCCATATTGTTCCTCCGGGTGCACTCGCTCCCCCTCCTCCGAAGTTCCGCAAGATGAATCTCCGTGTTGTTTCCCAGGGATCCCTCTATACCCTGGCTATTGAACCCGATCTCGTGGGCACCATAAAGACAATGCAGGGATTTGACTCTGAAGTCTACAAAATTAAGCAAGACCTCAAAGAAGGAAGTCCCTCATCCTTCACTATTGCTGATGATGGCGCCTTGTACTTCAAAGGCCGCCTAGTGGTGCCGTGTAAGAAGGAAAACCTGAATATGACTCTGAAAGTTATGAAAGAAGCTCATGATACGCCTCTATGTATCCATCCTGGTAGTACGAAGATGTATCAAGACATTCGTCAGAGATTCTGGTGGTTTAACATGAAACAAGACATTGCTCGTTATGTTGCTGAATGTGACGTTTGCCGTCGTATCAAAGCAGAACATCAAAGGCCTGCTGGAACTCTGCAACCTATATCTATTCCGGAATGGAAATGGGACCATGTCGAGATGGACTTCGTTACTGGATTCCCCAAATCGCAGAAAGGCAATGATGCTATTCTTGTCGTCATTGACCGACTTTCTAAAGTTGCACATTTTCTGGCTGTCAAGGAAACGATCACTGCTAGTCAGCTGGCAAACCTCTACATGACCAGAATTGTCTCGCTTCACGGTATTCCATTGGTAATCAGTTCAGACCGTGGCAGCTTATTCACTTCAAGATTCTGGGCAAGTTTCCAAGAAGCTATGGGCACTCATCTGTCTTTCAGCACTGCTTTTCATCCTCAGTCACAAGGGCAAGTTGAACGTGTCAACCAAGTTCTCGAAGACATGCTTCGAGCTTGTGTTAT
>NW_021262000.1:2220-3063 GCF_002162155.2 Triticum dicoccoides
CTCCTCCCACGTTCCCCTCTCTCCCTCGTCTGGATCGAGACGGGGGGAGCCAGATCCCGCGTCACCGGCGTCGCCCGTCACCACCCTCCCCCTCGCCGGACGCCTCCTCGCCTCACCCCGAGTCGCCCCGGCGCCCCTCCACGCGCCACCCTCAGTCTGGAGTTGGGACGCCACAACCGCCTGGAGTACCCCTCGCCGGAACCAAGCCGCCGCCTCCACCTCGTCGTTCTACCCCGCCGGACTGCCTCCTCTCCGACGCGCGTCACCGTCCTCCTCCCCGCGCCCCATTGCCCCGATCCCTGCATCCCGCAGTGAGCCCCGACTCCTCCTCCCCTCCTCTGTCTCACGCGCTCACCGCGGCCGGTCGCGCCCTGGCCGAGCGTGGCGCCCCGTCCGACCACACCACTTTGCGCTCGCCTCGCCCGAAGATGCCGCTCCTTCGTCCCCTGTCCCCACGTCCCCGTGTCGCCTCCCACCGCGATGATCGCCGCTCCGGCCGCTTGGCCGGCACCGTGGCCTCCGGCCCCGCCTTGCGCCATCACCTCCCCTGCTCCGGCCACCTCGGCCATGGCCTCGCCCCTCTCCTAGCGTCGCCGCTGGCCATTGGCCGCGTGCGCCCCGCTGCCTGCTGCCGTTCCTGCCGGCCCCGCCGCTCGCCGGCGCTGGCCGCCCCTCTCCCCGACCCCATCGGCGCCCGCGCGCCCCACCGGGTGCGTCCTCGTGGCTGCGCCCATGCGCCCGAACTCCCTGTGCCCGTAGCACCCGAACCCAATATGGCCCCTAGGGGCCTATGACAAACGGGGCCCTTGCCCCAGAACGTTTTATAAAAAAAAGAATTAAAAA
>NW_021262001.1:0-1853 GCF_002162155.2 Triticum dicoccoides
TGGGCCTCGCTCACGCACAAAGAAACCGGCAAGCCCCCTTTTTTCATTACTACGTTCCAAACATGTACAGTTCATACGGAATGCAGGCATGAGCGAGGGGATTACAGGATTTAAATCTTACAATGGCCCGTAGGCTTACAGACTAAAAGGAGATAAGGTGACCGTAATCCCTTTCTTGTCCCTCTCCTTAGGAAATGGAACAAGACAACGAGATGGCAAAAAGAGCACCTAGATGAGGCACGAGCAGCAGAAGGCACCAGGAGAACATCCCGGAGGCCGCCCCACAGAGAGTCTGGTGATCATGGTGCCGGGAGAAGAGCTGGACGATGAGGCAGCGGGCTGGCAATATGCGATGAAGGCGTCGGTGCCCGCGTACTCCGACTTGACGGCCGCCACCCGCCTGCTTCGTCTTCTCCGGCCTCCCAAGCTAGCCGCCAAAGGAGGTGACCCCGATAAGTTCAAGGAGCTAGCGCTGCAGATTAGGGTGTTGCGGGCGTCGCTTGGAGATGGCGCGTCCGATGCCTAGTCGGACCCGTCATCCTCCCACCTCCTACCCTCGTCGTTGTTGTCATTGTCCTCCTCGTTACTCTCACTCGAGGAGGAATCTTCGTCATCGGAGGAGCTCTCCACGCAGCACTTCAGGCGAGTTCCCATGTCCCTAAACACCTTGACGGAGAGCAGGCTGTTATCCATTAATTTAAAGTAAAGAACGAGCCCATCCGTAAGGCTGTGGACACGAGCAAAAGTCTTCCATCCACGACGAAGATACATGATATGAGGGGCGGGGAAGTCGACGTCAACCCACGTGCGAACATTCCCGCAACCCCTCATGTGCAGCCTCAGAGTCTATGGCGGGTCAAGCTCCATTCCCAAGCAAATGGAGTGGGGAGACGAAGACGGTGGCACACCGGTCGGTGCAGCCTGATGAAGAACTCCCGAGGCTGATCCCCAACGTGGCCCTGCATCGGGGAAGGGGCCACCGGCGGATGCGAGGCCGATGCGCCGTCCCGTCCTCCTCTTCCCCGGGCCCCACGGCGACCTCACCCTCACCCCCTCCCCATTCCTCTCGTGGCCGGCTTCGCCACCATGAGTTCCTGGGGAGGAGGGGCGCGCTGTAGAGCAGAAACCCTCGACACCACCTTCGAAGTACCGCCGCGCCCTCCCTCCATAGGAGAAGAAAGGAAGTAGCCAAGATGGGAGAAGATGGATGATAGAAGATTGAGGAGCACCACCCTCCCCCTCCCCTTCTAATAAAGGGGCAGGGTCAGAGCTCGGCCTCCCCACTCAACCAATCCAGCCATGGGGAGGGGCGCAAGGAATCAGGACCGACCTGCGGCCCCAATCGACGGCGCCCGGCCCCCCACCCCAACGCAGAGACTCGCGCCTTCTGCATCCGCCGCCTACGCTCCCAGATGCATGGGGAACACGTGGCGAACGAGTTAGGCCCCGAATGGCAAGTGGAACGGCCATTTCGCTCCCCGTGATCAGGGGGCGTTGGAATCGTAATGGCCACGACCCAGGTCCACTTAGTAAATGAGCCGCGCCTCTGCAACTTCCTCCTTTTTTTAAGAGAGAGAGAGACGTAGACCGCCTCTTTACTATAAGACCCGTGGGATGACGCAAGCAGGCCACGATCACCCTACGCATGACCCCCACGTCATGCATTCAACGCAAGCCGTGGGGAAGCGTAATGGGTGAGGAAGTTACTACAATAATAAGAATTCGGCCCCGCCTGCCCATGCACCATTCTGGGCCTAGCCCAACAACGCACCGCACTTATGTGTGGCCCAGGCCTGGGGGCTCCTGTTGGTGTACAAAAGTAGGCGCACTCCTTTATACCCCTTACTTGTGCA
>NW_021262002.1:0-1097 GCF_002162155.2 Triticum dicoccoides
AAGCCCAACGTGGGTGTCGGCCACGACCTACCTAACCACCTAAGCCTCCAGTCCAGGTTTATCGCCTATCCAGGTTCCATCCGCAGGGAGTCCGGCCGAGGTTTCCCATACGGCCCCGAACGATGTGAACAGGGTTCCCGAGATACCTAACGGGTATTCGGTACACCCGGCCACGTACCTACCGCATCACAGCCCACCCCTACGGTCAGCGCTGTCCACGGCCTCCAGTAGGCTACAAACACCAGAAACTACTTGCAACTCCTGGACGGAGAACTAGGGTGAATAAGAAGCCGAGAGGGTCCATTGGTTTCGGGCCCAATGCATGGTAGTAGCTGATTCTTAAATCACACATACAGATCTCAGTGCTTAAGGTCGGCTTCAATGAAACAACCCACCATGTACTCCTACATGGCCTCTCATCGATACCTTTACCAAATCGTGTTCACCACACCACTCTTAATACCGACATAATCATTTCACTCTAGCCCATCACCCAGATGAACCAGACCTGACACGACTCTAAGCATAGCAGGCATAGCAAGGTAGGAACAACACATACATATGGCTCAATCAACTCCTACACATGCTAGTGGGTTTCATCTAGTTACTGTGGCAATGACAGGTCATGCAGAGGAAGTGGGTTCAACTATCGTAGTACACAGCAGTTTGAAACGCGTTGTCTTAATGCAGTAAAAGAGAGCAGGAGCGAGAACATGGGATTGTATCGATATGATCAAATGGTTGGTTGCTTGCCTGATGGTTCGATGCACTGATACGGTTCTTCGTTAGGGTAATCACGATACTCCTCGGAGGCAGATCCTGCCGCAAAGAACACCGATACACAACCATCACCAAACAATGTGCAACAATATGATGTATGCATGAAACCTAGCAATATGAGTGTGTTGGGCTAATGCAGCTAAGACCAGAAGGGTTTGAACCAATTTGAATCAAAGATTCAAATTTCAAACTCAAACATGGCCCTTTAAAGTGTTTTTCCTTGTTCTGCATTAAACATCAAGTTAACTTGTTTAATCATGCATGAAAATAGTACAGATGGATAGATTGGATTTTTCTGATCATTTTTCATATATAAT
>NW_021262003.1:0-1932 GCF_002162155.2 Triticum dicoccoides
TCCCGAACCTTTCTGGTTATGCAATCAGGTGTTGGGGATACAGGGGAAGCACAATATCTCACCCAAACTAGCAAATCCTACATCCAGCTGTATCCATCCTTCAACACATAACCAAGAAAACTTCGGAAACCATCTACCTCAACCTTCGAAAAGCATCCGTTATACAAGTTATGGCGATACTCCCGAACTCCCGCCCCAGTACTGGGTGGCGTCGAGGTTATCTCACCAACGAACTGCATAAAAGAGATTTTCGATGTCGGCGAACATATCTCAAGTATACCAGAATTGCAACGATAAAATTGTGACGACAACACCTCGGAGCTCAACTCCCCGGGACACTGCCACAACCCCTAAAGACAGGAGGCACCAAGAACAATGTTCTCGTCACAAAACCATCGGAACAAAACCAAAATACTCGCGTGATCCTAAAATTTTTTTGTGAAATTTGAGAAGAGAAGGTTCAAAACTCTACGTCAGGATGCCTTACCAGAGCGATGAGGAGGCTGGGAAGTAAAAAGAATTCCTAAGCTCTTCGATATATAATTCCTAAGGACTCAAAACATTTTTCTAGACACAACTCGGCTGCTAAAAACAATCAAGCAATGGGGCTCCTAAGGTCGGGGAAGGCTCTGATTACCAACTTGTAACGCCCTCGATGCGGCTATAGCTCCTACGTGTCGAGGCACGACTTAGAGGCATAACCGCATTGAAAGCAATGTCGCAAGTCAGGCAACCATTACAACATCCCATGTAATATATAATAAAAGGGGGAGATAACATAGTTGGCTTACACTCGCCACGTCACATCAGAGTATATAAATAACATCCATCATACAAATCACTCATGGCCCGACTACGGTGCCAAAATAGAAAAGACCCCCAACATGCGACAAGGTCCTGAATCGATAACCCCAACTAGGCACCACTACTGATCATCCGGAAAGGACACGTAGTATCGCTGAGAGTCCTCGTCGAACTCCCACTTGAGCTCGTAATCGTCAACTGGAGCAGAAACACCTGGACCTGCATCTGGAGTTATAGTATCTGTGAGCCACAGGGACTCAGCAATCTCACACCCACGCGATCAAAACTATTTAAGCTCATAGGAATGGATAAGGCAAATATATGTGGAGCTGTAGCAAGCGACTAGCATATGTGGTGGCTAACTTATACGCAAAAGAGAGCGAGAAGAGAAGGCGAAGCACGAGCGAGAAGCTAAAGGAACATCCTGCGCAAGCATAACTCCAACACCGTGTCCACTTCCCGGACTCCGCCGAGAAGGGGCCATCACGGTAACACACACGGTTGATTCATTTTAATTAAGTTTAGTTAAGTTATCTACAACCGGACATTAACAAATTCTCATCTGCCCATAACCGCGGGCACGGCTTTCGAAAGATCAATCCCTGCAGGGGGGGTCCCAACTTAGCCCATAACAAGCTCTCACGGTCAACGAAGGAATAGACCTCCACCCAAGACACACCGATCAGACTCGGTATCTTGGTACAACAAGATGATTCGACAGGTTAAAACAAGTCCAGCAACACCGCCCGAATGTGCCGACAAATCCCGATAGGAGCTGCACATATCTCTTTCTCAGGGCACACTCAGATGAGCAATCCGTACAACTAAAACCAAACCTCGAGTTTCCCCGAGGTGGCGCTGCACAGGGCTCTAGTTCGGACCAACACTCAGAGGAGTACTGGCCCGTGGGGGGCTAAAATAAAGATGACCTTCGGGCTCCGGAAACCCAAGGGAAAAAGAGGCTAGGTGGCAAATGGTAAAACCAATGTTGGGCATTGCTGGAAAAGCTTTAATCAAGGCGAACTATCAAGGGGTTCCCATTATAGCCCAACCGCGTAAGGGACGCACAATCCGGGAACATAACACCGATATGACGGAAACTAGGGCGGCAAGAGTGGAACAAAACAC
>NW_021262004.1:0-790 GCF_002162155.2 Triticum dicoccoides
GGGCGAGAGAGTAGGATTGTATCGGAATGAACAAGGGGGTTTTGCTTGCCTGGCACTTCTGAAGATAGCATTGAGTCTTCATCAGTGTCAACGATCACATCATCGGTATCACGTCTATCGAGAGGGGACAAATACCGGCAACACAGAAGGGAACACAATCAATGCAATGCACAATATGATGCATGATCATGACATGGCAAAATGAATGTGTTTTGGGCTAATGCAACTAGCAACAGATTAAATGAAGTTGGTTTGAATACAAGATTCAAATTCAAACTCCATATGTGATTATTCAAATGCCATTTAATTGATTTGTGCTATACAGCAGCTATAAGTTGTTCTAACATGCATGAAAATGGTACAGATGGATTCCTTGAATTTGTCTGATAATTTTTTATATATAAATTATTTAATTTGGAGTTACGGTTGAATTTCTATGATTTTTAGAAGTTTATACAATTTTCTGGAATTTCCTGAATTATTTTAAAAACCAGAAAATGATTTATTGCGTCAGCACTAGGTCATGCTGATGTCAGCAGGTCAACTAGGCGGGTCCAGGTCAAACCTGACAGTGGGTCCCGCGTGTCAGTGACTCAGTTGGTTAACCGGGTTGATTAGGGTTAAACTAATACTAACGAAAATGTCAGCAGGGCTGGGCCCACATGTCAGTGGCTTAAATAATTAACTAAATTAATTAGCGTTAACTAATCTAACACCTAAACTAATTAACAGGGGCTGGCCCCACCTGTCATCGACCCAGGGGGGGTTCCGCCGTGGTCAAGTGGGTCAA
>NW_021262004.1:800-1431 GCF_002162155.2 Triticum dicoccoides
GTCAGCAGGGCTGGGCCCACATGTCAGTGGCTTAAATAATTAACTAAATTAATTAGCGTTAACTAATCTAACACCTAAACTAATTAACAGGGGCTGGCCCCACCTGTCATCGACCCGGGGGGGGGGGGGGGTTCCGCCGTGGTCAAGTGGGTCAACCCCACCGGCGACATGACGCCGGCGAGGCCAGGTGCGGCGGCGGGCTTCGGAAATCGCCCTCACGGCATCATTTCGAGCGCGGTTAGTTGCATTCAAACGCACGCAGTGGCACGCGTCGAACGGTGGTGGTGGCCGGACCTATGGTGGCCGGAGCCGACGACGGCGAGCTCCAAGGCGGCGGCCGGAGTTCGGGTGTGCTTGGAATCGGCGTTGTGGTGCACGGTGAGACGAACGGGTGGGCTAGATCGGCTCCTGGGAGCAGCGCGAGCGCGATGACATGCTCAGGGGCAAGCTGGGCTTGCTCAAGCCATGGTGACGACTTCGCCGGCGGCGAGCACAACTCGGCTATGTGCATCTGTGGCTAGGGCGCGAAATCGACGCGGGGAGAAGAGGGGAATCGACCGGAGGCTCACAGGGGTTGCGACGGTGGCCTCGGGGAGCTCGGGGAGGCGTCAGGGAGGGCACACGGTCGCCG
>NW_021262005.1:0-2205 GCF_002162155.2 Triticum dicoccoides
GCCCGGCGACCGCGCCTCCCCGCCGGCCTCGTTGCTCTTCTCCGGTGAAGTTTCCCGACGAACCTCGATCCACGTGCAGGTCCGATCCGGATCGGGATCAGATCCACCCGCGCGTCCAACCAAACGCCACCCCCGGATCTGCACCGCTCTGTCCCGGATCCCTCCGTCCCGCGTTGACTTTCGCGGAGGTATAATTTTCTCTAAGTCCCGGAAATTTTTGATCCAAGTTGCTCTGTTCGAGGTCCCGTAACTTTGCAACCGTAGCTCCGTTTTGGGCGTATGATATATCAAATTCTTCGCCTCGACATGTACATCATTTCATTCCATTGCATCATTTGCATTTGAGGTCATCTTGTTGCCCAAAATGCTGTTAGAAGGAGGCTTCGTGAGTTAAATTGCAGATCCGTTAGTTCATCATGCACTTTTGTCATTTTTGCTATGTTTAATTCGTGCATGATATGCCTGTGCCCCTTTGGGATGAATTGTTAAGCATTTTGTCTTATTTCCAGTGGTGCCTCCCATGCATTTTTAGGATGTGTGTGTTGTCTTGTGCAAGCTTGCGAAGAGAGGTACCTGAGATTGCAGATTTCAGGGACTTAGTGATTTCACTAAGTCTGGGATATTTTAGTTCATGGTGCTATATGTCCAGCTTGTTTCCTAGTGATCCGTGCCTCTTTTGAGGATGATCAGTAAGGGAGTTTTGATATTTATGATATGCTCTATCCATCCATGTCTTTGTTTGCATTTGTGGAGTGCTCTAGGTTGACTCAATCGAGCCCAACTTTTGCTTCGTTGTTAATCCGGGCAGATCGTCAACTTGTTTGCGATTTTGCCGATGCTACCGTTAGTGTTCCATGCATGCTATGCCTTCGTTCTTGCCATGTGTAGCTAGCACTTTGTGCCTTCTTGCTGGTTATATGCTTTCCTTGCCATGAATTGCACCGTAGTGAGTGCATCGAGCTCGTTTATATGCCTTCGTGAGTTATATTTCAGCGTGTCTCAGTTTTCACTAAGTCTGAAAACTGATTGTGTTCGAGCTATGTTCGTGAGCTCGGTAGAGTATCTTGTGAACCCTTTTGGCCCCAGGTCAATTTGGGTGTTTTTTAAAGCTTGTTGAGTAGCTCCATGCCATGTTCTTACTTGTCATGTTCAGGTTTTCTATCATGTTGTTTTGCTGCTCCGAAGTGAGCATCGTGATCTGAAATTTCAGACTAGTGTTAATTTCACTAAGTCTGAAATTTGTTTTGCATTTGCGTTTTAGCCATGCTTGTTTGAACCTCTTAAAGGATGAATTTGCCTATGGCTCAGTGCTAGTGTTTTGTCAACCATCTTGTGTACATCACTGCCATGTATTTTGTTTTCATGTTTGGTGGCTGTAGCATGTTCATTTCGTTGCATTTAGATGCCTACTTGCTGTAAATCGCATACCGGTGTCATATCTTAAAACGCTCGCCATTTCCAAACCGTAGCTCCGATTCCAATGATCTTTATATCGTTTTCAAGCGATTTCATCCCCTCTATCCAGTGGCACACTGGGTTTTCCAAGTTGATGCCAGGTTCATGCATTTCCTGTCATATCTTGCTTTTTGCATCCCGCATCGCATCCCGCATAGCATATCGTCATTTCATCATATTGCTTGGTCTTGCCGTGGTTGATTGTATCCTTGTTGCTTGTTTGTCTTGTTGGGTAGAGCCGGGAGACGAGTTCGCTACCGAGGAGCCCGTTGAGTTTGCTTGCGAGGATCCAGTCAACTCTGACAACTGTGCAGGCAAGATGATCATACCCTCGAAATCACTACTATCTTTGCTATGCTAGTTTGCTCGCTCTTTTGCTTTGCCACTGCTACGATGCCTACCTTTTGCTTGTCAGCCTCCCAATTGCCATGTGATCCCCTAACCCACCATTATCCTAGCAAACCGTTGATTGGCTATGTTACCGCTGTGCTCAGCCCTTCTTATAGCGTTGTTAGTTGCAGGTGGAAGATTGGAGCCGTTCCTTGTTGGAACTTTTATTTACTTGTTGGGATATCACAATATACCTTACTTAATTAATGCATCTATATACTTGGTAAAGGGTGGAAGGCTCGGCCTTATGCCTGGTGTTTTGTTCCACTCTTGCCGCCTTAGTTTCCGTCATATCGGTGTTATGTTCCCGGATTTTGCGTTCCTTACACGGTTGGGCTATTATGGGAACCCCTTGACAGT
>NW_021262006.1:0-2205 GCF_002162155.2 Triticum dicoccoides
GCCCGGCGACCGCGCCTCCCCGCCGGCCTCGTTGCTCTTCTCCGGTGAAGTTTCCCGACGAACCTCGATCCACGTGCAGGTCCGATCCGGATCGGGATCAGATCCACCCGCGCGTCCAACCAAACGCCACCCCCGGATCTGCACCGCTCTGTCCCGGATCCCTCCGTCCCGCGTTGACTTTCGCGGAGGTATAATTTTCTCTAAGTCCCGGAAATTTTTGATCCAAGTTGCTCTGTTCGAGGTCCCGTAACTTTGCAACCGTAGCTCCGTTTTGGGCGTATGATATATCAAATTCTTCGCCTCGACATGTACATCATTTCATTCCATTGCATCATTTGCATTTGAGGTCATCTTGTTGCCCAAAATGCTGTTAGAAGGAGGCTTCGTGAGTTAAATTGCAGATCCGTTAGTTCATCATGCACTTTTGTCATTTTTGCTATGTTTAATTCGTGCATGATATGCCTGTGCCCCTTTGGGATGAATTGTTAAGCATTTTGTCTTATTTCCAGTGGTGCCTCCCATGCATTTTTAGGATGTGTGTGTTGTCTTGTGCAAGCTTGCGAAGAGAGGTACCTGAGATTGCAGATTTCAGGGACTTAGTGATTTCACTAAGTCTGGGATATTTTAGTTCATGGTGCTATATGTCCAGCTTGTTTCCTAGTGATCCGTGCCTCTTTTGAGGATGATCAGTAAGGGAGTTTTGATATTTATGATATGCTCTATCCATCCATGTCTTTGTTTGCATTTGTGGAGTGCTCTAGGTTGACTCAATCGAGCCCAACTTTTGCTTCGTTGTTAATCCGGGCAGATCGTCAACTTGTTTGCGATTTTGCCGATGCTACCGTTAGTGTTCCATGCATGCTATGCCTTCGTTCTTGCCATGTGTAGCTAGCACTTTGTGCCTTCTTGCTGGTTATATGCTTTCCTTGCCATGAATTGCACCGTAGTGAGTGCATCGAGCTCGTTTACATGCCTTCGTGAGTTATATTTCAGCGTGTCTCAGTTTTCACTAAGTCTGAAAACTGATTGTGTTCGAGCTATGTTCGTGAGCTCGGTAGAGTATTTTGTGAACCCTTTTGGCCCCAGGTCAATTTGGGTGTTTTTTAAAGCTTGTTGAGTAGCTCCATGCCATGTTCTTACTTGTCATGTTCAGGTTTTCTATCATGTTGTTTTGCTGCTCCGAAGTGAGCATCGTGATCTGAAATTTCAGACTAGTGTTAATTTCACTAAGTCTGAAATTTGTTTTGCATTTGCGTTTTAGCCATGCTTGTTTGAACCTCTTAAAGGATGAATTTGCCTATGGCTCAGTGCTAGTGTTTTGTCAACCATCTTGTGTACATCACTGCCATGTATTTTGTTTTCATGTTTGGTGGCTGTAGCATGTTCATTTCGTTGCATTTAGATGCCTACTTGCTGTAAATCGCATACCGGTGTCATATCTTAAAACGCTCGCCATTTCCAAACCGTAGCTCCGATTCCAATGATCTTTATATCGTTTTCAAGCGATTTCATCCCCTCTATCCAGTGGCACACTGGGTTTTCCAAGTTGATGCCAGGTTCATGCATTTCCTGTCATATCTTGCTTTTTGCATCCCGCATCGCATCCCGCATAGCATATCGTCATTTCATCATATTGCTTGGTCTTGCCGTGGTTGATTGTATCCTTGTTGCTTGTTTGTCTTGTTGGGTAGAGCCGGGAGACGAGTTCGCTACCGAGGAGCCCGTTGAGTTTGCTTGCGAGGATCCAGTCAACTCTGACAACTGTGCAGGCAAGATGATCATACCCTCGAAATCACTACTATCTTTGCTATGCTAGTTTGCTCGCTCTTTTGCTTTGCCACTGCTACGATGCCTACCTTTTGCTTGTCAGCCTCCCAATTGCCATGTGATCCCCTAACCCACCATTATCCTAGCAAACCGTTGATTGGCTATGTTACCGCTGTGCTCAGCCCTTCTTATAGCGTTGTTAGTTGCAGGTGGAAGATTGGAGCCGTTCCTTGTTGGAACTTTTATTTACTTGTTGGGATATCACAATATACCTTACTTAATTAATGCATCTATATACTTGGTAAAGGGTGGAAGGCTCGGCCTTATGCCTGGTGTTTTGTTCCACTCTTGCCGCCTTAGTTTCCGTCATATCGGTGTTATGTTCCCGGATTTTGCGTTCCTTACACGGTTGGGCTATTATGGGAACCCCTTGACAGT
>NW_021262007.1:0-928 GCF_002162155.2 Triticum dicoccoides
GTGAAGTAGAAAATCATCGTAACAAGAAAATAAAGTTTCTACGATCTGATCGTGGAGGAGAATATTTGAGTTACGAGTTTGGTTTACATTTGAAACAATGTGGAATAGTTTCGCAACTCACGCCACCTGGAACACCACAGCGAAATGGTGTGTCCGAACGTCGTAATCGTACTTTACTTGATATGGTGCGATCTATGATGTCTCTTACCGATTTACCGCTATCGTTTTGGGGTTATGCTTTAGAGACGGCCGCATTCACGTTAAATAGGGCACCATCAAAATCCGTTGAGACGACACCTTATGAACTGTGGTTTGGCAAGAAACCAAAGTTGTCGTTTCTCAAAGTTTGGGGCTGCGATGCTTATGTGAAGAAACTTCAACCAGATAAGCTCGAACCCAAATCGGAGAAATGTGTCTTCATAGGATACCCAAAGGAGACAATTGGGTACACCTTCTATCACGGATCTGAAGGCAAAATTTTCGTTGCTAAAATCGGATCCTTTCTAGAGAAGGAGTTTCTCTCGAAAGAAGTGAGTGGGAGGAAAGTAGAACTTGATGAGATAATTGTATCTACTCCCTTATTGGAAAGTAGTTCATCACAAGAACCGGTTCCTGTGACAACTACACCAATTAGTGAGGAAGCTAATGATATTGATCATGAAACTTCAGATCAAGTTTCTACTGAACCTCGTAGGTCTACCAGAGTAAGATCCGCACCAGAGTGGTACGGAAATCCTATTCTGGAAGTCATGTTACTAGACCATGATGAACCTACGAACTATGAGGAAGCGATGATGAGCCCAGATTCCGCAAAATGGCTAGAGGCCATGAAATCTGAGATAGGATCCATGTATGAAAACAAAGTATGGACTTTGGTTGACTTGCCCGATGATCGGCAAGCCATTGAGAATAAATGGATCTTTAAGAA
>NW_021262008.1:0-2041 GCF_002162155.2 Triticum dicoccoides
CGTGCCACGTGGTTGCCCTTTAGCACCGGTTCATGCTGAACCGGTACTAAAAGGGGGGGGGGGCTTTAGTGCCTACATTTTAGCGCCGGTTACCAAACCGGCACTAAATGGCCTTACGAACCAGTGCTATTGCCAGGTTCTGCACTAGTGCATGAAGAAAATGCTTACACAAGTTTCCAACACTAGTTGGATGTTCAACACAAATCATGGAGGAGACAAAATGTTGCTGATGGGCTCAACAGCAACTCATCAGAATTTCCATATCACTGGACTTCCACCATTGTGTGAACAATGTGATAGTATTGGTCAGACCAAAAGATGTAATGGTGTATGCTCGAGGAGTCAACCACGAGTAAGACAACATTACGAATATCGTTGGTTCTGATTATCTTTGAGGATAGCCCACACTCAAATCAAAGTTTTGACAAGACAACAGACCCAACAACCGATCATGAGGAACAATCGATGAAGATATCATATTTATTCAACTCACACACAAAGACAAGGATATCCCTTTGGAATTAACTAAGTCGGGCTAGCTTTTATCTTCCAACTCTCCAAGTTGTTGTTTAGCTTAACCAACTAGCTCAGGGGTATCCAACACGGATTCTTGGAGAAAGAGTGGTTTATTGGTAAACCAACTTGATCACGAACTCACCATATCAGTCAGGGAATGACCTGGTGATACTTCTGCGAAGATTTCCGGAAAATCACGAACCACCGATATGACTCTAAGCTCGAGAACAATCTTGCTTTTCAGGGCAAGAAGATATGATCGAGAGAGTGAGGGATTGACACAATCCCAACTCATGGATCGAAGAGTGCACCAGAAATAAGGACTAGGTAGCACGATCAATCTTAGGATGATGATTTAATGATCAACACTCTAAGAATGAGAATATTGTCCATTTACTACAAAGCAACGAGTTGCTTGGAGTATTGATTTCACACATATCAATTCACTTGTTGGCATTTCGGTTACAACAACATGGGACCGAGGAATGAATAATGATGGCGAGAAGTATGACTGCGTCAAGAATTCATAAGAGGTGGTGCAATTCTAATGACATTCTTGACATAAAGATGGTAACACTCCAAGGTAGAACAGAGCAAAAGCTGGATTGGCATTTTGATCTGCGAAATACAACTACTTGACTAGTCCAAGAAATGGACGAGGTGCTGGAGTTTGTTTCTCCTAGTCATTATGGAATAGAATGGCTTGTCAGACCACAAGGATAATAGGCATCTATAACACGAATGCACGACTACTCCTGACTACAAATTGATAGTCGGATGTCAGAAAAAAATTAATGAGGGACAACTCAAAGAACATATGATTTTCTGAGTTATGGATGCATAGATTGGTATGTGAAACAAGTTCAACATATTTCTTCCAGATAACCCATGCAGAAGAAGAGGGACTAGCAGATTCACAATATGGATGGAGTACTCCTCAAGAGCACTCTGGTTGTGATCTTTTGGTTCAAAAGAACTTCTGCCATGATGGTTCATGGTATTTGGAAGAATGATATACAATGGACCTCGAAGACTCACAAAGATTACTAATATCCTAAAGGTACAAGCAACACTATCAACACGAGGTAAGTAGAATGGATCTTGGGTCAAGAACCCAGGAGTAGAATAACTACTACTAAATGGCATCACGGGAAGCTTTTGAGGATGGTGGCCAGAATCATCATACCGGGAACACCTAGGGTCATAATAATAGCCCCAACATATATACCGAGGCAATAGAGTACCTCAAAGCACCGGTTAGTGTGCTTATTCTAACCAAAAAGGACATCAGGAACGGAAAGAAAGGATTTGCAAATGCATCAGACTATTTAGTAACCTCGGATGACTCGGATAGCATAACGGCTGTAAATGCTCAAAAAGATTTGAGACATCTTGGAAAATGGTGGCATAACGACTCAACATCACAATATCAAGGTTCCGAGACCAACTATGAACACACGGAAGTACTGGAAACTGAACTGAGACATGAATCCATCAATCCTATAAGTCTATGGATTAGTAACAC
>NW_021262008.1:6767-8916 GCF_002162155.2 Triticum dicoccoides
TGTCGAGCCTCCGCTGTCCCGGTCGAGTCTCCAGGGTTGCGTACCCACACCACTCAACCCCCACTGCAGAGTACCACTGATCATCACCGACCGATGACGAGTTTCATGCTTCCTTCAGACCACTGGGCTCCAGTCCTAACGACGTGTCCCTCGCTTTTCCATCCCGCTGAATAGGCTTCGATTCTCTAGATCCGTATACCATAGCCCCTCAATCCAGCTCCACCTTCAACATGACTCTATGGTATATGATCAGTCCACCCTCGCTCCCCGTCGACTCCAAGCTCTCATGTGCGCACCGTCTTGAATCAACCCCTCGGGCCTGCGCCACGTGTTTCCACGCCTAGAAGTCGGTCACGATCAGCATCACGCTCCTATGTCGTCGTCGCCGATCCCACCACCGTCTTCTGTACATCACAAGATAATTTCATCTTTGCTGAATGGAGTTCCTGCAACTCTTCAAGCATCCCTGTTGTGCCAACAAACCCAAGGTTTTTAGTTCCGTTAACTTCTCCATCTCAAACTTGGTACCCGTTGGCTCCATGGTTTTTCGTATGACTGACTTCATGAAAAAAATACTTGAGCTATTCCCGTGACGCCAAAGTACACCGTCAAAACCTAGCATGGTCTCGCCTCCATGCACTAGTAGCAATCCACCAAAATTGTGGCGTTCACGTGATCTGCTCCTTTGGCTCAACTCCTGACGCTAGTACTACTCTTCGTGTCAAATCCGTATGCAAGTACTGCTCCTGATGGAGTATCGCTTGATGATTTTTCCTTTCCGCTGACTCGTTGCCTGCGTATTCGCGCCCTACATGGAGACTCGGTCTCCTTGTTTTCCTCCAACAAATCCTCACGCATGTCACGGGTTCTGGCCGATCCCTCCGTACCCACACATGTAATTCAGCTCCAGCCCCCCGTACACCTGGGCCACCATCGAACGAGCCAGCCACACGCGTCGTCCTAGCCACACAGGATTAATCCCGCGACATGGGCCTACAAGTACGCCGCGCGCGCACTTCGTCAGTACGCCTTTTTTGCCAGCCTGGTCCATCTCACATAAAGCACCACCTACGGATCGATCCGACCGAATCGATCTTTACGTAGCCGCCGCCTCCTTTGATCGCTACTTTGCTGCAAAATCTTTCAGTTGATCTATCACCTCGTCCACGAAACCCGCGATACGATCGCCCCGCTGTTCTGACAGCCGCTCCTGTGATTTTCTCAACGATTTCTTCCGGCTCTTCCTCTAGATCAACAATCCACCTTCGAACAACCTAGCTTTGATATCACTTGTTAGAATAAATCCTAGGCACTCCATCAATCATCCAAGGACTAAGCAATCACACGAGCACGACACAGAGATTTTTTAATGAGGTTCACCGATATGGCTACATACCCGGGGCTTGACTATGGGCGCTTCTCCCTGTGACACCGCCACAATACCGCACAAGGTCGCCCTGGACGCCGGTACATGCCGCCGGCTTCCCCTGCTTTCCTGTGCTATTAATTTGGCATAGGTTACATCGTGTGTCTAGCCCGCTGTCTATGAGAGCTGGGATACAAGTGTCCTACTAGGACACGACTGCATATGCTATCTAAACACAATACAACTCATAGTCCAACTGTAACCTACCTTGTACACAATATTCGACACAACTCTAACAAATATCAATGCTACTTTCGCAGTCATATAATACATATACATATATGTACGATGCATTGCACTGTAATTCTTGGCTGCCACATTGTTCTTAGTATTTATGTAGTAAACATGAAATAACCAAAATTTGACCAAAAGAAATAACAATGGCATATTATGTTTCTCGATAGATTATATCAAATGAATGTTAGCTCCAAGAAGCTTATTACAGTAATAATGGCCGATTAAAAAACCATTCTTAAATATACCAACACTATACTCTAAACACTAGTAAACTGGCCTACTCAAACAGTTTACTAGGATTATATCAAGAATTTAAGCAACAACTGTTAGAGATAAGCTTTGATTACATGTATTTGGTAGTATAGATTTTGTAATCCGTCTCGTAGCTTATCACCAGAAGAGGAGTCTTACCCTCCAAGTCCTGTACTCAATATATACTCGTGCTCGATGCTCAATAACACATTCATTATATTCCGCCAATTGCTC
>NW_021262009.1:0-612 GCF_002162155.2 Triticum dicoccoides
TCATAACCTCCAACATCGAAAACATTATGGAAGATGCGAGTGTACTCCGTTTTTGATGAACTCGAGCTTGTCACCAAGATGACCATAAGCTCCAAAACTCACAAAGAGAAGAACCAAACAAGAACCGATAATATAGTAAGAAGAGGCAGGGGAGGTATGCCAACTAATAGAGGAGTGAAACCTCCAACCGAGAAGAACCGGCATAACCTCCAACATCGAAAACATCATAGAAGATGCGAGTGAACTCTGTTTTTGATGAACTCGAGCTTGTCACCAAGATGACCATAAGCTCCAAAACTCACAAAGAGAACAACCAAACAAGAACCAATAATATAGTAAGAAGAGGCAGGGGAGGTATGCCAACAAATAGAGGAGTGAAACCTCCAATTGAGAAGAACTTTCATAACCTCCAACATCAAAAACATCATAGAAGATGCGAGTGAACTCCGTTTTCGTTGAACGCGAGCTTGTCACCAAGATGACCATAAGCTCCAAAACTCACAAAGAGAAGAACCAAAGAAGAACCAATAATATAGTAAGAACAGGCAAGGGAGGTATGCCAACAAATAGAGGAGTGAAACCTCCAACTGAGAAGAACCGACATAACCTCCA
>NW_021262009.1:2269-2882 GCF_002162155.2 Triticum dicoccoides
GGGGAGGTATGCCAACAAATAAAGGAGTGAAACCTCCAACTGAGAAGAACCGACATAACCTCCAACATCGAAAACATCATAGAAGATGTGAGTGAACTCCGTTTTCGATGAACTCGAGCTTGTCACCAAGATGACCATAAGCTCCAAAACTCACAAAGAGAAGAACCAAACAAGAACCGATAATATAGTAAGAAGAGGCAGCGGAGGTATGCCAACAAATAGAGGAGTGAAACCTCCAACTGAGAAGAACCGGCATAACCTCCAACATCGAAAACATCATAGAAGATGCGAGTGAACTAGGTTTTCGATGAACTCGAGCTTGTCACCAAGATGTCCATAAGCTCCAAAACTCACAAAGAGAAGAACCAAAGAAGAACCAATAATATAGTAAGAAGAGGCAGGGGAGGTATGCCAACAAATAGAGTGAAACCTCCAACTGAGAAGAACCGGCATAACCTCCAACATCAAAAACATCATAGAAGATGCGAGTGAACTCCGTTTTTGATGAACTCTAGCTTGTCACCAAGATGACCATAAGCTCCAAAACACACAAAGAGAAAAACCGATAATATAATAAGAAGAGGCAGGGGAGGTATGCCAACAAATAGAGGAG
>NW_021262009.1:3074-3687 GCF_002162155.2 Triticum dicoccoides
AGTAAGAAGAGGCAGGGGAGGTATGACAACAAATAGAGGAGTGAAACCTCCAACTGAGAAGAACCGACATAAGCTCCAACATCGAAAACATCATAGAAGATGCGAGTGAACTCCGTTTTCGATGAACACAAGCTTGTCACCAAGATGACCATAAGCTCCAAAACTCACAAAGAGAAGAACCAAACAAGAACCGATAATATAGTATTCAGAGGCAGGGGAGGTATGCCAACAAATAGAGGAGTGAAACCTCCAACTGATAAGAACCGTCATAACCTCCAACATCGAAAACATCATAGAAGATGCGAGTGAACTCCGTTTTCGATGAACTCAAGCTTGTCACCAAGATGACCATAAGCTCCAAAACTCACAAAGAGAAGAACCAAACAAAAACCAATAATATAGTAAGAAGAGGCAGGGGAGGTATGCCAACATATAGAGGAGTGAAACCTCCAACTGAGAAGAACCAGCATAACCTCCAACATCGAGAACATCATAGAAGATGCGAGTGAACTCCGTTTTCGATGAACTCGAGCTTGTCACCAAGATGACCATAAGCTCCAAAACTCACAAAGAGAAAAACCGATAATATAATAAGAAGACGCAGGGGAGGTAT
>NW_021262009.1:3697-4898 GCF_002162155.2 Triticum dicoccoides
AATAATATAGTAAGAAGAGGCAGGGGAGGTATGCCAACAAATAGAGGAGTGAAACCTCCAATTGAGAAGAATCGGCATAACCTCCAACATCAAAAACATCATAGAAGATGCGAGTGAACTCCGTTTTCGATGAACTTGAGCTTGTCACCAAGATGACCATAAGCTCCAAAACTCACAAAGAGAAGAACCAAACAAGAACCAATAATATAGTAAGAAGAGGCAGGGGAGGTATGCCAGCAAATAGAGGAGTGAAACCTCCAACTGAGAAGAACTGGCATAACCTCCAACATCGAAAACATCATAGAAGATGCGAGTGAACCCCGTTTTCGATGAACTCGAGCTCTTCACCAAGATGACCATAAGCTCCAAAACTCACAAAGAGAAGAACCAAACAAGAACCAATAATATAGTAAGAAGAGGTAGGGGAGGTATGCCAAGAAATAGAGGAGTGAAACCTCCAACTGAGAAGAATCGGCATAACCTCCAACATCGAAAACATCATAGAAGATGCGACTGAACTCCGTTTTCGATGAACCCGAGCTTGTCACCAAAATGACCATAAGCTCCAAAACTCACAAAGAGAAGAACCAAACAAGAACCAATTTATATAGTAAGAAGAGGCAGGGGAGGTACGCCAACAAATAGAGGAGTGAAACCTCCAACTGAGAAGAACCGGCATAACCTCCAACATCGAAAACATCATAGAAGATGCGAGTGAACTCCGTTTTCGATGAACTCGAGCTTGTCACCAAGATGACCATAAGCTCCAAAACTCACAAAGAGAAGAACCAAACAAAAACCAATAATATAGTAAGAAGAGGCAGGGGAGGTATGCCAACAAATAGAGGAGTGAAACCTCCAACTCAGAAGAACCGGCATAACCTCCAACATCGAAAACATCATACAAGATGCGAGTGAACTCCGTTTTCGATGAACTCGAGCTTGTCACCAAGATGACCATAAGCTCCAAAACTCACAAAGAGAAGAACCAAACAAAAACTAATAATATAGTAAGACGAGGCAGGTGTGGTATGCCAACAAATAGAGGAGTGAAACCACCAACTAAGAAGAACCGGCATAACCTCCAACATCGAAAACATCATAGAAGATGCGAGTGAACTCCGTTTTCGATGAACTCGAGCTTGTCACCAAGATGACCATAAGCTCCAAAACTCACAAAGAGAAGAACCAAACAAGAACC
>NW_021262009.1:10260-10971 GCF_002162155.2 Triticum dicoccoides
CTCCAACTGAGAAGAACCGGTCATAACCTCCAACATCGAAAACATCATAGAAGATGCGAGTGAACTCCGTTTTCGATGAACTCGAGCTTGTCGCCAACATGAACATAAGCTCCAAAACTCACAAAGAGAAGAACCAAACAAGAACCAATAATATAGTAAGAAGAGGCAGGGGAGGTATGCCAACAAATAGAGGAGTGAAACCTCCAACTAAGAAGAACCGGCATAATGTCCAACATTGAAAACATCGTAGAAGATGCGAGTGAACTCCATTTACGATGAACTCGAGCTTGTCACGAAGATGACCATAAGCTCCAAAACTCACAAAGAGAAGAACCAAACAAGAATCGACTATATAGTAAGAAGAGGCAGGGGAGTTATGCCAACAAATAGAGGAGTGAAACCTCCAACTGAGAAGAACCAGCATAACCTCCAACATCGAAAACATCATAGAAGATGCGAGTGAACTCCGTTTTCGACGAACTCGAGCTTGTCACCAAGATGACCATAAGCTCCAAAACTCACAAAGAGAAGAACCAAACAAGAACCAATAATATAGTAAGAAGAGGCAGGGGAGGTATACAACAAATAGAGGAGTGAAACCTCCAACTAAGAAGAACCGGCATAACCTCCAACATTGAAAACATCGTAGAAGATGCGAGTGAACTTCGTTTACGATGAACTCGAGCTTGTCACCAAGATGACCATAATGTC
>NW_021262010.1:0-1337 GCF_002162155.2 Triticum dicoccoides
TTGAATCACCATTCTAAGATTGATCGTGCTACCTAGTCCTTGTTTCCTGGTGCACTCTTTGATTGATGAGTAGGATTTTGTCAAGTCCTCGCTCATTTGATCATATCATCTTGCCCTGAAAAGCAAGATTGTTCTCGAGCTTAGTAACATATCGGTGGTTCGTGATTTCCGAAGATCTTCTCGGAAGTATTACCAGGTTGTCACCTGACCGCTATGTTGAGCTCGTGATCAAGTTGGTTTCTTGTGAACCACCTTCTCTCCAAGAATCGGTGTTAGATATCCCTGAGCTAGTTGGTTAAGCTAAACGACAACTTGGAGGGTTGGAAGATAAAAGCTTGCCTGACTTAGTTCGTTCCAAAGGGATAATCTTGTGTAGTGTGTGTTGAAGAAAGATGATATCTTCATCGATTGGTCCCTGTGATCAGTTGCTGGACCTATTGTCTTATCAATCCTTCGATTTGAGTGTGGGCTATCGTCAAATCAAATCAGTACCAATGATGTTTGTAATGTTGTCTTATTCGTGGTTGATCCCTCGAGCATACACCATTACATCTTTGGCCTGACCAATGCTATCACCGTGTTCACATGATGGTGGAAGTCCAGTGATATGGAAATTCCGATGAGTTGTTGTTGAGCCCATTGACAACATCCTTATCTCCTCCATGATGTTGTTGAACATTAAGTTAGTGTTGGAAACTTTTGAAAGCATTTTCTTCATGCTAGCTCATGAAGTACTTGTTTGATGAAAGGAGTGACTTCCTTTGATTCACGTGCATTTTGATGTAAGTTGCCGTCGTGAATTCGAGAAAGTTTGTTTTTACTCCTTTGGAATCATCCCAAGTCGGTCATGCACGTGCGAAGAATTCTGTGGTCTGTTAGACTGATCATCTTCATTCCATATGTATATCCTAGCACACCAAGCCACTGATTGACTTGTTCAAGGAAAAGAAGTCTATGCTTGGGATCTAATCCATGGACTTGCGTAAAGACTTCGATATCCTCGATGATGGCTCCCAACCAGAACTCGGTAGTGCTTTATTGTAAGACTACCCTGTGGGCATGCTTGTCTGGAACAACGTGTTCACATGTTTGTAGCAGAACCAGCTCATGTTTTGGAGCTTGCTATCGTAGTTCATTTTCTGAGAATCTCGCAACGTCATCTCGTCGATTTGTGTTGCAAACTTTCATTTTTCTTCCTAGACCCGATGAGTCTGGAATATCCTGACACCAACCAGATCTGAGTCTCAGGCAGATATGATGGTTGGAATATTTTCCCAAGAACTATAATATTGGTTCCTCGATAACTGGTAAAGTGGATGTCGTGGCCAGCCCCACCC
>NW_021262011.1:0-2908 GCF_002162155.2 Triticum dicoccoides
TGGGGGAGGTCAAATAGGAAAACGTTGAGAGGTGGGCACGTGGGCTACTTGCAACACATCTTATTTTTCGTTGCAATCTATTCGTTGTTATAGGTGGGTTGTTGGTATTTTGTATAGCTTTGGGTACTTGTGCTTGTTAGGGAGCTCAGCGGAGATGATTCTGTCGTACTGTTCTGAACATGTGTACTTGTATTTTCCGGTCATGATGAGCAAAAAGTGAGCATGGGGTAATCCCCTCTTTTGGAACTCTACGACATATGTATATGCCATAACCTTTCCAAGAATGGCCTTCTCAAATAGTTGCTTCTTCATTTCTTCTAGCTTCGCCCTGAAAACACGAACGACAATGTCTGGGCGATCTTGTGGTGTTTGTCCAAACTCTAGTTCACGTGTGATCTCTTCCCAATTGGGGTTGCAGGTCATTGTTAAGAATATGTCTGGCTTTCCATATTTTCTAACTAAAGCCATAGCATCCAGATATCGACGAAGTTTATCTATACCAAGGCCTTCTAGACAGCATTCAAGCCGGAGAACAGAACAGAATCAAGATCTCCATATTTTCTAACTAAAGCCATAGCTGTCTGGAGCTTTCAATCTTGATGTATGTATCTACAGCAAACTGTTGGAAAAGTCGTCCGCCATGCAATATTGGGTTGAATATGCTTGGTCGTGTATGGAATTTATAGCAGTAGTATTCTTTCATGGTTACCCACAACTCGTTAACCAAATCTGCGCAAAAATTGCAACATAATAAGTTAGTTGCATAAGTTTGTACTGTACCATATATGAAAATTTAATTTTGAATATAATAGTATATGAATTTTTTACCTGGGTCGTCGTCATTATTGATATTATCAGCACCAATATATTCCTCTTGTGTATTCTTCTTTGGGATTTTCCTATGCCAACCCAGTTCAGCTCTTGGAAAGAATAGAGGATACGACAATGGATCATAGCACCCGTAATATGATCGGTTGTTGTTCCCATGTAGTATTACACTCCTGTCATAAGTATATCTTCTTTTATTTCCTTCAATCCACACTGCAGCTACCTCCGAATTGATTGGTGCGTTGTATGTTCTCTGGTCCAATCTTTGGTCAAGGTTCAAGATGACTCTGTAGTCCTTAAGGTTTTGGGCTTGTCCCAAACTCCTAAACTGTTGAGAGTACGGGTTACCGCGTAGGATGTCAGTTATTATTCCAATCACATGCTTGTCTTGCTCGTACATTTCCTCGCGGCAACGACGATATCGATGCTCTAAGCTTGGATCATCGTCGTAGAAGTATAGCTCCAAATGCTTTGGATCTGAGTGACTATTACCAAATGAATGTATGTTGTGATAGATCTGACCATGAGCTCGAAAGGTGTAAATACCAGCTGTTCGCATGTCAGTTGTGTCTCTGTCAAGGTGACAGTATAGAGTAGTAAATGAGAAGTGTCCATTGAAAAATCTTATATTTTTTCGAAAATGTCTTGCATCAGTCGTTGCTTGTCCAAAGTCTCATGAGTTCAGGTGGTGTATCTGGACTGGCTAGTATCTGTCCTTTTCTGCAGCATAACCCCTTAGTCTCGTACTTGAATTTTTTTGCATGACATAATCTGCAATTTTCTTCCGGTTTGAGCACATGTGTATTTTTTGGTATGTTGCTGTAGACAAAATCATACGGATCAGGGTTGTGAATTTCTTCGTCTTCTCTGATTTCAACTTCCACTTCTCTGCCCCATTCTAGTATGGTTTGTAGCATAAAATTTTTAGTAAAGGAGAAATATAATGTTTTGAATCTATTTAAATTGTATTGAGCATACCTTCACTAGAGAACATGTATTCGTCCTCGTTTGTATCTTCAAATATGACTTCGTCATTACCTGTGTTGTAATCTTATATGTATAATATATATTTCTCTGTACTGCATAAGAATATATATGAAATTGATAACCTTACCATGATCCTCGTTGTGGATTGATTGTGTTGGTGCGTCCGCTTCTTGGATGGCTGCGTCTTTCTCACACATGACTTTATTATTTGCTGTGTAGATTTTTTTGATTTATAAAGATATGCATATAGTTCAAGTACTGTATAAAAGTATATGCAATTGATTATCATACCGCGAACATCATTGCAGAATGATTCTATTCGTGCATCTACTTCTTTGATTGTAGGAGACATTGAAGAGGGGATGTCTGGCCATAAAGCCACCTTATTGTGATCGCCATTGTATAATGTCTGTGTTGGGGTATCTGCTTCTTTCATGCTTGGAAACATTGATGAGGGGATGTCTGTCCACAATATATGGTTAGTTGTACAAGCACATGTATATTTACTTTGAATGCTAGTATTGTATCAAATTTAGATTTTTACCGTAAATCATTACTTGTGGTTGATGTAGAGGCTCTGTGTCATTGTTGCCGGTTTCCGTCATGGATGCATCTTCTTCTGATGATACTGAAACATTTTTCCTCCGTCTTGTCGTGAATTGTTTGTTACGGCGGTGCAGCAATGTTTGTCTTTCTCCTGGCGTGACATGCTTTCTGTGATTTACAGAAGGGGTAGAAATACTAACTTCTTGTTCAGTTGAGCTATATGCAGGGTTTTGCATCGCAATTGAGTCTTTGTTTGCTGTATTGCGCTTCAATTCATTTATATGTTCTATTCTAGCTTTCTTTTGGTCTGACTGCATATTTGCATATATCTGCCTATGCTGTGCACATATCTTTTCTTTCTTTTGTTGATAGGCTTCACGACGTCTTTTGAGTTTTTCCTGCTTTTCTCCATCAGTCATCTGTGCATTGAGCTCTGCTATTTTTTCTTTCTTTTGTTGATAGGCTTCACGATGTTTTTTGAGTTTTTGCTGCCTTTTATCATCGGTCATCTGTGCTTCATTGGTCATCTGTGCTTCATCGTTCATCT
>NW_021262012.1:0-2318 GCF_002162155.2 Triticum dicoccoides
GAGAGAGACTAACTATAGCCGGAGAGGCCGATGCATAACTGCGGATGCAACACATAATTGGCATCTCTTGGTTGCACCGTGGTGTAAGCATTTCCCAAATAGGTGTTGGTGACATTTAAAACATAATAAATCAGTAAGACCTCATAATTTGAAGATCGTGATTTCCAACAGGAATTGCAAGCTCATGTATACCGAAAAATATAAATGCTTATGGTTGCAATAGAATTAGAAAAAACCGAGAGCCTTAAAAAAGGCATTTTGAAAGTGATAACTTGTGATTCCATTGTAGATGTCAATGTACATCGTCCATGGATGGAGCAGTTAACCTTGCAACCCCCAACAACTATCTGCCTGCACTATAATATTCTAAGACGATGAAATTCCCATTGAACAATATAAACCTACAATAGTAGATTCTTTTTTGCAGGAACCTCAGTAGTAGATTCAGCATGTAGCCTAAAAGAAGGAACATAAGACGTCGCTGTCTTGATGTAAATCAAATTTGCTGATCCATGTGTTGCAAGAAGCCTTGCAACCTATGGCAGAAATACACACAATAATTAAGACAGCCAGCAGAAACAACAGTATTCAGTGACCACATGAATACAATGCCCTGGCGTAGCTACTAAGCATCAGTTCAAGTAAATAGGCAACAATCCTTGTGTTCCATTGGATTGCATCTAAAGAGTCCTTAAGTCCAAACATTCGAAGAGAAAACAATCAAAATCATGCCTGAAACAAAACACGCAAGAAAAAAGTAAACATGTACCCTGGAGAGGGCGAGCCGGCAAGCCATGAAGGGAATCGCCTGGATTTTTACTCTCGAGCTCAGTGATTCGTAAGGTCTGCTTCTCCCTGTCTCGCGATAATAATCTCTACTAGAGAGAGAGAGAGAGAGAGAGAGAGAGAGAGAGAGACTAACTATAGCCGGAGAGGCCGATGCATAACTGCGGATGCAACACATAATTGGCATCTCTTGGTTGCACCGTGGTGTAAGCATTTCCCAAATAGGTGTTGGTGACATTTAAAACATAATAAATCAGTAAGACCTCATAATTTGAAGATCGTGATTTCCAACAGGAATTGCAAGCTCATGTATACCAAAAAATATAAATGCTTATGGTTGCAATAGAATTAGAAAAAACCGAGAGCCTTAAAAAAGGCATTTTGAAAGTGATAACTTGTGATACCATTGTAGATGTCAATGTACATCATCCATGGATGGAGCAGTTAACCTTGCAACCCCCAACAACTATCTGCCTGCACTATAATATTCTAAGACGATGAAATTCCCATTGAACAATATATACCTACAATAGTAGATTCTTTTTTGCAGGAACCTCAGTAGTAGATTCAGCAAGTAGCCTAAAAGAAGGAACATAAGACGTCGCTGTCTTGCTGTAAATCAAATTTGCTGATCCACGTGTTGCAAGAAGCCTTGCAACCTATGGCAGAAATACACACAATAATTAAGACAGCCAGCAGAAACAACAGTATTTAGTGACCACATGAATACAATGCGTTGGCGTAGCTACTAAGCATCAGGTCAAGTAAATAGGCAACAATCCTTGTGTTCCATTGGATTGCATCTAAAGAGTCCTTAACTCCAAAGATTCAAAGAGAAAACAATCAAAATCATGCCTGAAACAAAACACGCAAGAAAAAAGTAAACATGTACCCTGGAGAGGGCGAGCCGGCAAGCCATGAAGGGAATCGCCTGGATTTTTACTCTCGAGGCTCAGCGATTCGTAAGGTCTGCTTCTCCCTGTCTCGCGATAATAATCTCTACTAGAGAGAGAGAGAGAGAGAGAGAGAGAGAGAGAGAGAGACTAACTATAGCCGGAGAGGCCGATGCATAACTGCGGATGCAACACATAATTGGCGTCTCTTGGTTGCACCGTGGTGTAAGCATTTCCCAAATAGGTGTTGGTGACATTTAAAACATAATAAATCAGTAAGACCTCATAATTTGAAGATCGTGATTTCCAACAGGAATTGCAAGCTCATGTATACCGAAAAATATAAATGCTTCTGGTTGCAATAGAATTAGAAAAAACCGAGAGCCTTAAAAAAGGCATTTTGAAAGTGATAACTTGTGATTCCATTGTAGATGTCAATGTACATCGTCCATGGATGGAGCAGTTAACCTTGCAACCCCCAACAACTATCTGCCTGCACTATAATATTCTAAGACGATGAAATTCCCATTGAACAATATATACCTACAATAGTAGATTCTTTTTTGCAGGAACCTCAGTAGTAGATTCAGCATGTAGCCTAAAAGAAGGAACATAAGACGTCGCTGTCTTGCTGTAAAT
>NW_021262013.1:0-1041 GCF_002162155.2 Triticum dicoccoides
ATTTTGAAAGTGATAACTTGTGATTCCATTGTAGATGTCAATGTACATCGTCCATGGATGGAGCAGTTAACCTTGCAACCCCCAACAACTATCTGCCTGCACTATAATATTCTAAGACGATGAAATTCCCATTGAACAATATATACCTACAATAGTAGATTCTTTTTTGCAGGAACCTCAGTAGTAGATTCAGCATGTAGCCTAAAAGAAGGAACATAAGACGTCGCTGTCTTGCTGTAAATCAAATTTGCTGATCCATGTGTTGCAAGAAGCCTTGCAACCTATGGCAGAAATACACACAATAATTAAGACAGCCAGCAGAAACAACAGTATTCAGTGACCACATGAATACAATGCCCTGGCGTAGCTACTAAGCATCAGGTCAAGTAAATAGGCAACAATCCTTGTGTTCCATTGGATTGCATCTAAAGAGTCCTTAACTCAAAAGATTCGAAGAGAAAACAATCAAAATCATGCCTGAAACAAAACACGCAAGAAAAAAGTAAACATGTACCCTGGAGAGGGCGAGCCGGCAAGCCATGAAGGGAATCGCCTGGATTTTTACTCTCGAGCTCAGTGATTCGTAAGGTCTGCTTCTCCCTGTCTCGCGATAATAATCTCTACTAGAGAGAGAGAGAGAGAGAGAGAGAGAGAGAGACTAACTATAGCCGGAGAGGCCGATGCATAACTGCGGATGCAACACATAATTGGCATCTCTTGGTTGCACCGTGGTGTAAGCATTTCCCAAATAGGTGTTGGTGACATTTAAAACATAATAAATCAGTAAGACCTCATAATTTGAAGATCGTGATTTCCAAGAGGAATTGCAAGCTCATGTATACCAAAAAATATAAATGCTTATGGTTGCAATAGAATTAGAAAAAACCGAGAGCCTTAAAAAAGGCATTTTGAAAGTGATAACTTGTGATTCCATTGTAGATGTCAATGTACATCGTCCATGGATGGAGCAGTTAACCGTGCAACCCCCAACAACTATCTGCCTGCACTATAATATTCTAAGACGATGAAATTCCCATTGAA
>NW_021262014.1:0-1477 GCF_002162155.2 Triticum dicoccoides
GTCAGAATTGGACAAAACTGTGAGTGTTGACAACTGACACATAAACGCACCCCGGGGTTCATCAATCGTGGAAATCGCTCTGGGTCCCCAAAACAGCGAGTAATAGTCCACGAAACGGACAAGAACCGGCCAAATATATGAGTGTTGATGATCGACACGTAAACGCACCCCGAGGTTCGTCAATCATGGAAATGACTCCGGGACCCCAAAACAGAGTAATAGTCCAAGAGACGGGCCAGAATCAGACCGAACTGTGATTGTTGATGACCGACACATAAGCGCACCTTGGAGTTCGACAACCATGGAAATCGCTTTGGGGCCCAAAAACGGTGAGTAATAGTCCATGAAACGGGCCAGAATCGGCCAAATCTGCAAGTGTTGATGACCAACAGGTAAGCATGCCCTGGGGTTCAACAACTATGAAAATCGCTTCGGGACCCCAAAACGTTGAGTAATAGTCCACGAAACGGGTCAGAATTGGACAAAACTGTGAGAGTTGAAGACTAACACGTAAACGCACACCGGGGTTCGTCAATCGTGGAAATGACTCCGGGACCCCAATACAGATTAATAGTCCAAGAAAAGGGCCAGAATTGGCTAAAACTGTGATTGTTGATGAGCGACACGTTAGCACACCTTGGGGTTCAACAACTATGGAAATCGCTTTGGGGCCCCAAAACGGTGAATAGTAGTCCACGAAACGGGTCAGAATTGGACAAAGCTGTGAGAGTTGAGAACGGACACATAAACGCACTCCGGGGTGCATCAATCGTGGAAATCGCTCTGCTCCCCAAAACGCTGAGTAATAGTGCACGAAACCGCGAGTAATAATCCATGAAACAAGAATCATTTTGGGACCCCAAAACGACGAGTAATAGTCCATGAAACGGGCAGAAACGGCCGAAACCGCGAGTGTTGATGATCGACACGTAAGCGCACCTTGGAGTTCGATAACCATGGAAATCACTCCGGGACCCCGAAACGGTGAGTAATATTGCATGAAACGGGCCAGAATTGGCCAAAACTGCGAGTGTTTATGATCAACACGTAAACACACCTTGGGGTTCAACAACTACGGAAATCACTTCGGGACCCGAAAATGATGAGTAATAGTCCACGAAACGGGTCAGAATTGGACAAAGCTGTGAGTGTTGACGACGGACACATAAACGCACCCCGGGGTTCATCAATCATGGAAATCGCTCTGGGTCCCCAAAACGCTGAGTAATAGTGCACGAAACCGCGAGTAATAGTCCATGAAACGAGAATCGCTTTGGGACCCCAAAACGGTGAGTAATAGTCCATGAAACGGGCAAGAAACGGCCGAAACAGCGAGTGTTGATGATCGACACGTAAGCGCACCTTGGAGTTCGATAACCATGGAAATCTCTCCGGGACCCCGAAATGGTGAGTAATAGTCCATGAAACGGGCCAGAATCGGCCAAAACTGCGAGTGTTGATGACCAACACGTAAGCA
>NW_021262015.1:0-1377 GCF_002162155.2 Triticum dicoccoides
AAATGAAAATGAAAATAAAATAAAATGAATTAATTAATTTAATAATTAATTAAATTAATTAATTAGTGAATTAATTAAGTGAATTAATTCTATTTAATCAACCTAATTAATTAGTTAGTTTAATTAAACAGTAACTGGATTAGCTAAACCCTAACTAACCTAAACAGAGGATGACAGGTGGGTCCCTCCTGGACCCACATGTCAGGGTTGACTCGGTCAACCCTGTTGACTGATGATGTCAGCATGACATCATGCTGATGTCATAAAAGCATTTTCGAAATTAATTAAATAATTAATTAAATTCCTGAAATTAATAAAATCTTTTAAAAATCATATCTTTTAATCCGTAATCCGGATTAAAATATTTTCAACATGAAAGTTGCTCAGAACGACGAGACGATTTCGGATACGCAGTCCGTTCGTCCGCCACACACCCCTAACCTATCGAACTCGCAACTTTTCCCCTCTGGTTCATCTGTCCGAAAACGCGGAACACCGGGAATATTTCCCGGATGTTTTCCCCCTTCGCCGGCATCACCTCATACTGCGTTAGGACACAACTAGCTTCGCTCTTTATCGTGTCTTGTGTTGTCTTGCTTATGTTTGCACTGTATTTATTGTTTCTTCCCCCTCTTCTCTTCGGTAGACTACGAGACCGACGCTGCTGCTGACCAGTTCGACTACGGAGTTGACGACTCCTCTCTCTTGCCAGAGCAACCAGGCAAGCCCCCCCCCCCTTTGATCACCAGATATCGCCTATTCTTCTCTATACTGCTTGCATTAGAGTTGTGTAGCATGTTACCGCTTTCCGTTGATCCTATTCTGATGCATAGCCTGACATTGTTGCTACACCTGTTGATACCTTACCTGCAATCCTAAATGCTTAGTATAGGATGCTAGTTTATCATCATTGGCCCTACATTCTTGTCAGTCTGCCTTGCTATACTATCGGGCCGTGATCACCTGGGAGGTGATCACGGGTATATACCATACATACATACATACTATACAGATGGTGACTAAAGTCGGGTCAGCTCGAAGAGTACCCGCGAGTGATTCACGGATTGGGGGCTGAAAGGACCTTTGTCCCGACGGCCCTCTGTGTGGATCTTTGTGGCGGAGCGACAGGGCAGGTTGAGACCGCCTAGGAGAGAGGTGGGCCTGGCCCTGTTCGGCGTTCGCGGACACTTAACACGCTTAACGAGATCTTGGTATTTGATCTGAGTCTGGCTACGAGCCTATACGCACTAACCATCTACGTGGGAGTAGTTATGGGTATCCCGACGTCGTGGTATCAGCCGAAGCACTTCAGACGTCAGCGACGGAGCGGCGCGCGCCGAATTGGACTGGAACGCCACTAGGCTAGGTCTGCTTTCG
>NW_021262016.1:0-1546 GCF_002162155.2 Triticum dicoccoides
CGTGCGCCCGCACTCGCCGTGCGCCCGCGCCTCTCCACGCCCCTCCCGTCGTCGCCCGCGCGCCCCGGTCCTCCTCCCCGTGTCCGCGAGCCGCACTCGCCCGCGGCTCTGCTGCAGCTGCTTCTGTCGCCGCCCGTCACAGCGCCCGCGAAACCCCCTGGAAGCGCGCGTCCTCTGCCGCGCCACTACGGCCACCTCCACTCCCCCTTGGCCGGAGCCTCGCCGCGCCCCCCTCGCCAGTTCCGTTCGGGCGGATGCCCGACGCACGGTGCCCGTTGCGCCCGTAGCGCCCGATCCACTTTGGCCTATGGGCCAATGACCAATGGGCCAGTGCCCCCTATGGGCCTATGACAAGTGGGGCCTCCAGCCCCAGAACGTAAAAAAAATAAAAAATAATAAAAAATATATATATATATATATAAATCAATAATAAATAATAAAAATAATTAATTTATTAACTAATTAATTAACTTAATTAATTCTGATTAACCTAGCTAATTAAGATTAATTAATCTAATGACTAATTAACCTAATTAACTACTGTTAATTAGCTAACAGAGTATGACAGTGGGGCCCACCCCCCTATTAACACTAATTAGGTTAATTAAAATGTTTAATTAAAAATGTGTCACTGACCAGTGGGACCCACTGGTCAGGTTGACCGGTCAACCCTGTTGACTGCTGACGTCAGCATGACCTCATGCTGATGTCATAAATCCATTTTCGAATTAAATAAAATAATTAATTAAATCTCAGAAATTAATAAAATCTTTAGAAAATCATATCTTTTAATCCGTAACTCGGATTAAAATATTTTCAACATGAAAGTTGCTCAGAACGACGAGACGAATCCGGATACGCAGTCCGTTTGTCCGCCACACACCCCTAACCTATCGAACTCGCAACTTTCCCCCTCCGGCTCCTCTGCCCGAAAACGCGAAACACCGGGAATACTTCCCGAATGTTTCCCCCCTTAACCGGTACCACCTCATACCACGTTAGGGCACACCTAGCACCGCTCTTTGTCACGTCACGCATCGTCGTGTTTATGTTTGCATTGTATTCATTGTTTCTTCCCCCTCTTATCTCCGGTAGACTACGAGACCGACGCTGCTGCTGCCCAGTTCGACTACGGAGTTGACGACCCCTCCTTCTTGCCAGAGCAACCAGGCAAGCCCCCCCCCTTGATCACCAGATATCGCCTATTCTACTCTATACTGCTTGCATTAGAGTAGTGTAGCATGTTACTGCTTTCGTTAATCCTATTCTGATGCATAGCCTGACATTGTCGCTACATCTGTTGATACCTTACCTGCAATCCTATATGCTTAGTATAGGATGCTAGTTTATCATCATTGGCCCTACATTCTTGTCAGTCTGCCTTGCTATACTATCGGGCCGTGATCACTTGGGAGGTGATCACGGGTATATTACTATACACACATACATACTACAGGTGGTGACTAAAGTCGGGTCAGCTCATTGAGTACCCGCAAGTGATTCTGACGAGGGGGCTGAAAGGACAGGTGGCTCCATCCCGGTAGAG
>NW_021262017.1:0-2573 GCF_002162155.2 Triticum dicoccoides
AGAGCAAAAGCTGGATTAGCAATTTGTTCTGCGGAGCACAACTTCTTTGACCCAATCCTGGATATGGAAGAGGTACTGGAGTTTGTTTCTCCTAGTCATTCCGCGATAGAATGGCTTGACGGACCACAAGAATAATAGGCATGATGAACGAATGCATGCATACTCTTGACTATCAATTGATAGACGAGGGTCGGAAGACAACTAAAAAGGGACAACTCAAAGGAACATATAACTTTCTGAGTTGTGGATGCATAGATTAGTATGTCGAACCAAGTTCAACATATTTCTTCCGGATAACCCATGCAGAAAGGTAGAACTGGCAGAGCCACAATATATAATGGAGAACTCATCAAGAGCACTCTGGTTGTGATCGTTCAGTTCAACAAGGAACTTCTGCCATAAGTAGTTCATGGTATTTGGAAGAAGAAGATACCACGGACTTCAAGGACTATCGCAAAGGTTACTAATAACCTAAGGAACTAGCAACACTATCAACATGAGGCAAGTAGGGTGAATCTCGGGTTCAAAACCCAGGAGTAGAATACCTATTACTAAGTAGCATCACGGGATGCTTTCGAGAATGATGGCCAGAATCATCACACTGGGAACACAAATCATGGCTAAATTACTAGATGATCCCCTAAGACACCTAGGTCATAATAATATTCCAACATAAAGGTCGAGGCAATAGAATACCTCAACTCAACAATTAGTGTGATTGAGCTGGCATAAAGGAGCATCGAAACCAGAGGGAAAGGATTTTGCAAATGCATCAGACTATTTAGAAACCTGGGATGACTCGGACAGCATAACGGCTGTAAATGCTCAGAAAAGATTTGAGACATTCACAAAAATGGTGGCATAACCACTCAGAAGCACAATATCAAGGTTTCGAGATCAACAATTAACATTCGGAGGTAGAAACTGAACTGAGGCTTAATCCAACAATCTTATAAGTCTACGGATTAGTAACACGTGATCCTGATAGAAAGAAGAGATAGCCTAGTTCTTAATCCCCGTAGAAGAGAAGATGATGACTCAGATCAGAAGGCCATGAGGTATAAGGAGTAAAAAGAGCCTTACGTTCCATCCCACAATCAATTCCCCTACATATAACTAAAGAATTTCTAGACTCAACATCGACCAGTTTGGCTTGGTAATCCTACAGGCAGTCAAGCTCTGATACCAACGCTGCCAGGACCCCGACTCAATGCCACATCGATCTAGCATGTAACACCTCATATCACTTTGCGGCCTCACGCACGGTATTCCCACGGGTGTCGCCTTACCTTTACCCGGGACCGTTTGCGCCTTTTGGCACACGTATATGACAGTGTCGCTAGCATCCATATGATAAGGAGCCCGGGCTGACATGGCTAGTCGTAAACCCAAAGTGGCACAAACTTACAGGGACAGGCATCCATGACCCAACATCGAACGTGTCGGTCATCAGCGAGTGAATCCAGGCTGTAGCACTGGGCTAGCAGGACTCCGGTATTCATCGCGTGACATTTCCCCGAAGGGACAGACACAGGAACGAAGAAGGACACATGCCGGCCAGCCTAAGTGTTCCGGAGCAGTAGCAAGCTACCATGGCTCGGTGGAAACACTAGGAGACATTTCCCGGTAAGAGAGGCTACTAAAGATAAACAACTAGATAGTCAGATCCCACACATACCAAGCATTTCAATAACATACACACAATATGCTCGATATGTGCACTACAACATGGCATCACAAAATGACTCTACGACTCAGGTAGTTTATTCAATAGGCTCCGAGGAGCGAGATATTACAAACATGGGTCTCATGACCCAACAATCAGAGCATACAAGTCAAAGCACATGCGGAAGCTTAACATGTCTGAGTACAGACAACTATAAATGAAAAAGGCTGAGAAGCCTGACTATCTACCAGATCCTGCCGAGGGCACAAGATCGTAGCTGAGGTAACAAGCTAAACGTCGAAGTCCACGTGGAACTACTAGTGAGACTGAAGTCTCTCTGCAAAAACATAAAATAGGCAAACGTGAGTACAAAAGTACCCAGCAAGACTTACATCAAATCTATCTACATATGCATCATTATCAACAAGGGGACGGTGGAGTTTAACTGCAGCAAGCCAGCTTTGACTCGGTGGCTATCCTGAACTACGACTGCAAGTAACTCCTTTGAGGTGGCGCACACGAGTCCACATATTCACCATATCAATACACCACTATGGATCCGCTCCCGTCTCCCTACGAGAACGCCATCCATAGCACTCACGCTTATCTTGCGTGTTTTAGAGTATCCACTTTCACTTGTCTATGAACTGTACAAGGGGTCCAAGTTTCCATATCCGAGGAATCCGGCTATTCGAATAGATGATGATAACCCTGCAGGGGTGTACTTCTTCACACACGCTCTCGCCACTTACCGCCCTGTACACGTCATGTACCTCGGCAACCTTCAAGCGGAAGCCGGGCGAGGGAGTCGGCCACGACCTGACTAACCGAACAAGTCTCTGGTCCAGGTTTATCGCCTATTCGGGTTCCATCCGCAAGGAGATCCGGCCGGGGTGTCGCTTACGGC
>NW_021262018.1:0-1673 GCF_002162155.2 Triticum dicoccoides
CAATACACCACTATGGATCTGCTCCCGTCTCCCTACGAGAACGCCATCCATAGCACTCACGCTTATCTTGCGTATTTTAGAGTATCCACTTTCACTTGTCTATGAACTGATATAAGCAACCCAGAGGTCCTTTTCCGTGGACACGGCTATTCGAATAGATTAGGTTAACCCTGCAGGGGTGTACTTCTTCACACACGCTCTCACCACTTACCGCCGTTTACACGACATGTACTCGGCAACCTTCAAGCGGAAGCCCAACGTGGGTGTCGGCCACGGCCTGCCTAAACACTCAAGTCTCTAGTCCAGGTTTATCGCCTATTCGGGTTCCATCCATGAGGAGATCCGGCCGGAGTTTCGCTCACAGCCCCAAACGATGTGTACAGGGTTCCGTGACACCAAACGGGTGCCCGGTTTAACCGGCCACATGCCTACCGCATCACAGCCCACCCCTACGGTCAGCGCTGTCCACGGCCTCCCGCATACTACAAACACCAGAAACTACTTGCAACTCCTGGACAGAGGACAAGGGTGATTAAGAAGCCGAGAGGGTCCATTGGTTTCGGGCCCAATGCGTGGTAGTAGCTGAATCATGGATCACAAACACAGAACTCAGTTCCTGAGGACGGCTGCAATGAGACAACCCACCATGTACTCCTACATGGCCTCTCACCGCTACCTTTACCAAATCGTGTTCACACACTTAGCTCACACACAGTAGGACATGTTCACACACCTCTGATTCATCCCCGATGAATCAGACCCGACTCAACTCTAAGCAGTAGCAGGCATGACAAACAAGCATGAATGAGTAGGCACAACAGGGCTCAAACAACTCCTACTCATGCTAGTGGGTTTCATCTATTTACTGTGGAATGACAGGTCATGCAGAGGATAAAGGGGTTCAGCTACCGCAGCAAGTAACAGATGAATCGGTGTTGTCCTAATGCAGTAAAAGAGAGCAGGAGCGAGAGAGTAGGATTGTATCGGAATGAACAAGGGGGTTTTGCTTGCCTGGCACTTCTGAAGATAGCATTGAGTCTTCATCAGTGTCAACGATCACATCGTCGATACAACGTCTACTGAGAGGGGACAAATACCGGCAACACAGAAGGAAACACAATCAATGCAATGCACAATATGATGCATGATCATGACATAGCAAAATGAATATGTTTTGGGCTAATGCATCTAGCAACAGATTAAATGAAGTTGGTTTGAATATAAAATTCAAATTCAAACTCCATATGTGATTATTCAAATGCCATTCACTTCATTTGTCCTAAACAGTAGTGATAAGTTGTTCTAACATGCATGAAAATGGTACAGATGGATTCCTTGAATTTTTCTGATAATTTTTCATATATAATTTATTTTATTTGGAGTTACGGTTAATTTTCTATGATTTATTGAAGTTTTAGCTATTTTCTGAAATTAATAAATCATTTTAGATTTATTTAAATTCCAGAAAGGAATTATTGCGTCAGCACTAGGTCATGCTGACCTCAGCATAGTCAACAGGGGCTGGTCCGGGTCAAACCTGACCAGTGGGGCCCACTGGTCAGTGACACACCGCTGGCATGAGTCACTGACGTGTGGGGCCAGTCAAAAGCCACGTCAGCAAGTCAAACTGACATCGAGGCCCACATGTCAGTGAGATAGAGAGCTAACAGGGG
>NW_021262019.1:0-1235 GCF_002162155.2 Triticum dicoccoides
GAGTTTCCGTATGAAACCTTGATACTTCAAAGGAGATTGTCTGTTTTGTACACGAAGTGCATCCAGTTTTTGCCGTAAGCCTCTCTACTTTCTTGCACATGCAATGTGGGTGAAATGATGATACCATGCCAACTAGGAACCTTTTCAGAGTTCATTTCAAATGCTTTTCAATTTCATGGTCTTATAGATCAAAATAATCAGTAAATGCATGAAAAATAACAAATGAAGTCAGAAAGGGTTGTAAATTGATGATGTGGCTTTGAATGGTGCATTTTGAACGCAGAAAAACAAGGGGTTTCAAATAAGTTCAAAAAAATGAAATCCCGTTGTAACAGACGAGTTTCCGTATGAAACCCTGATACTTCGAAGGAGATTGTCTGTTTTGTACATGAAGTGCATCCAGTTTTTTCCGTAAGCCTCTCTACTTTCTTGCACATGCTATGTGGGTGAAATGATGATACCATGCCAACTTGGAACCTTTTTAGAGTTCATTTCAAATGCTTTTAAATTTCATGGTATTATAGCTCAAAATAATCAGTAAATGCATGAAAAATAACAAATGAAGTCAGAAAGGGTTGTAAATTGATGATGTGGCTTTGAATGGTGCATTTTTAACATAGAAAACACAAGGGGGATCAAATAAGTTCAAAAGAAATGAAATCCCTATGTAACAGACGAGTTTCCGTATGAAACAATAATACTTCGAAGGAGATTGTCTATTTTGTACACGAAGTGCACCAGTTTTTGCCGTATGCCTCTCTACTTTCTTGCACATGCAATGTGGGTGAAATAATGATACCATGCCAACTTGGAACCTTTTCAGAGTTCATTTCAAAGGCTTTTCAATTTCATGGTCTTATAGCTCAAAATAATCAATAAATGCATGAAAAATAACAAATGAAGTCAGAAAGGGTTGTAAATTGATGATGTGGCTTTGAATGGTGCATTTTGAACACATAAAAACAAGGGGGTTCAAATAAGTTCAAAAGAAATGAAATCCCTTTGTAACAGACGAGTTTCCATATGAAACCTTGATACTTCAAAGGAGATTGTCTGTTTTGTACACGAAGTGCATCCAGTTTTTGCCGTAAGCCTCTCTACTTTCTTGCACATGCTATGTGGGTGAAATGATGATACCATGCCAACTTGGAACCTTTTTAGAGTTAATTTCAAATGCTTTTAAATTTCATGGTATTATAGCTCAAAATAATCAGTAAATGCATGAAAAATAACAA
>NW_021262020.1:0-1472 GCF_002162155.2 Triticum dicoccoides
AAGAACAAGCAAGAAACTAAGATTGCAATCTGGATATTGCGAATATAAGATGAAAGCTTTATTGATCAAGGTGGGGTTCTGTGACGCCTTTGTCTAGTCGTTGAACACAAACGAAGTACGCGAAGTTGCAGCTATGGCGAACTTTTAATCTAAACAAAACCCAAAGTCTAAACGATGCCCTAAGGGCTGTATATATGGAGGAAGAGGGGGGAATTTCGTGGCCCTTGGTGGAGGGGTCCGAAATCAACCCTATCTCTTGTTTCCCCACACATACGGACTCTAAAAATAGCCTATACTTATGTATTTCGAAATTACATGGGCCTGGCCCAATAATAAGGTGACGCAGCACCTAAAATAGCCTCGGGACGAAATTTAGGAAGTGGCATCTTGTATATTTCGTCCAAGGCTTCATGCATCCATTATGGTGGCTTCAAAGTCCTGAAATCATCACTTGTAACTCCGTTCTTGTTCCCCTTGTGCATGCCATCATCTCCATGCTTGTTCTTGCTCCAATGTTCATCCTTCTCCAAGCTAGGCCCTTCATTTGTAAGCAAAACAAATGTATCCAATTTAGGCAGCATCATATTCTCATGAACATTAGAATCATTACCAAGAAACGAAAGTACCTGGTAATTTAGTTGGCGTGCACGAGCTCTAGTAATTGGTCCAGTATGTATAGCAGCAGGGGCTGTGGGTGTAACAATTGTATTGATGTCCTCATCATTAGCTGCGACCCCGTACTTGCCTAAGTTAAAAAAAAACACTCCGAGTAGAGAGCAATCCTCCCACTCGGGGCTTAGCAGCGACCCATACTCGCGTGTAACATCCTAAATTTTTCAATTTGGAATGTTATACATTAGATCATCATTGCATATCATATTTTATTGTATGTTGGCTCGATCCTAGAAATTCTACTCAACTCAAGGACGCACGGAGAGAGTTGGGCATTTCGTTATTTTCATATTTGAGTTTTCTCAAATTTTGAAAATAGGATCATTTGATTTTAATTATTTTATCTTCAATTATTTATATTATAAAATAGGAGAGAGGGAATAAAATGACTTTCCCAAAATAAATAAATATTGAGGATTTAATAATAAAATCAAACAAGATTTTATTTCGGAGTTTTATCGCTATTTTTTTGAATTAGGAAAATGCGCGTTTTTCAAAATTGCATTTAGGCCCCAAGTAAATGTTCATCTTGTTCGGCTTGATTTTGGAAGTCGGGAAAAAATTATTTCGGGAATTTTGAAGTCTGTTTAGTATTACTTTTATTTGTTTTTCTACGCGTAATTATTAAAAAAACAGGAACCGACCTCGGGCTGTATTCGGGCAGGACTCCCCTGGCCTGCCCCCTTTATGTAGCGCCCGAGCCCACCCTATCCCACCCCAAACCCTAGCCACGCCGCCGCCCTAGCCGCCCCAGCCGCCGCCGCCGCCGCCGATGCCCGCGGCGCGCGCCGCCAACGCCC
>NW_021262021.1:0-3150 GCF_002162155.2 Triticum dicoccoides
GTGTCGCGCAGGCAACGAGGGAGGCGCTCTACATGCTAGGGTTAAACCCTGGCCAGCATGGCCTCGTCCAAGCTGCCATCGCCGTGGCCAGCACCGGCTCATCGGTGTTTTCTCGGATGGTGCTGCCCGACTCACCCCGTGCATGGGCTTGCAACCCTGTGCCAGGCTTTCACGTCTACCCACAGACCTCCCGCCTCTTCGGTGAGTGCTCCCCCGACGTGAGCATGGTCGCGCCTTCCACGCCCGCACCCGCACCCATCGACCTCAACGCCACCCCGGTGGCAGGTGGCTTGTCATCCGGTGGCGCCAGGAAACGCGCGCGGTAGATGCCGCCCGGCGTGCTCCAGGACGCCCGCAACCTGTTCGAGGGAATGCCGTCCGCCGGCGACGAGGACTACATGCAGAACCTCATCTTCCAGGGCGGTACGCTGGCCGCTGGCTACGATCCCGACGAGACACAAAGCCAGGACGGCCGCGGGGCGTTCACGCCGGCCGGCGCCTATGATCCCGATCAGGCGGCCTTCATGCGTGATCAGGTCGGCATCGGCTTGGACGGCTTCCCACTCGACCACGAGTTCCCGAGCGACTACGGGCTAGAGGAAGAGGACGAGTGCGACATCGAAGGGGAGCCCTTGTTCGAGGACGAGCTCGCCAACCAAGCCTCCTGTCCTAAGCCGAAGTGCGTGAGCAAGCGCATGAAGGCATACACGGCAGCCGAGGACAAGCTTCTTTGCAAGTGTTGGCGAAACATTTGACAAGACCCCAAGACAGGCGCCGAGCAAAAGCATTCAACCTTTTGGATTCGTGTTCACCAAGAGTTTCACGAGCGCAAGAAGTTTCTGCCATACCAATTTGTGAGCACGCGCGGGTGGGTGTCCATTTCCAAACGATGGAGGGTGAACCAACAAGAGTGCAACAAGTTTTGTGCCACTCTTGAGAGCATCAAGGCCCGCCCCATGAGCGGCATCCGCATGCAAGACATGGTACGTTAGCAAGCCACCCTCTTTTTGTGTCATCAAGTTCGTGCTTGCTTGTTCATTTGCATATCATTTGCCCATATGCTTGCATGGAAACATTTTGTAGGCATTTCATGCTTTGGAGGTATTCAAGGTTCAACACAATGGCAAGTGCTCCAACCTCTCCCATTGCTTTCGGGTCATCAAGGACGAGGAGAAGTTCAAGGTGCAATATGCCTCACTCAAGTCGCGTGGGGGGAAGCAAGCCGTGGAGGATGTTGGGGAGGGCGAGCCGGCACGACCGAGGGAGAAGACCAACTCCAAGAAGGAGGACAAGCGGGATGCGGCATCCAACGCCTTGATCGCTAGCGTGGAGGGCATGATGAACAAGAAGGACTCAAGGGAGGAGGAGCGCGGGAAGTTCAAGGCGGAGCAAATGGACGCTTTCATGGAGATCCAAAGGAGGAGGCTTGAGATGGACGCGGAGAAGCAAGCCAAGATGTTCGAGTTGGAGGCGGAGAAGCAAGCCAAGATGCTAGAGATCGAGGCCGCCAACACGAAGAGGCGAAAGAAGTGGCTCTCGTGAGCATGATGACCGGGGTGGAGATCATGAAGGTGGATCTCAACACCGTGTCGCCAAGGAAGAGGCCGTGGTTCAAGAAGATGCAAGCCAAGATGCTCAAGTTCGACGACGAGTGATTTATGGCGGCGAGCGCCATCTTTTTTGTATGACGGTAGGTGTGCTGGTATGACCACGGCAGCCGCGATGGCGTGGTTGAACTCAAGTCCCAACCCACTTTTTGTGTGCTGGCATGTGTGCCGGCCGGCTGGCGAGTGGGCCAGCATGACGGTGGTGATATTTTCTGAAGTTGGCATTGTATGCCGGCGCTGGCATTGTGCCGGCATAAGACATGGCCGCTGGCATGATCGGCCGCGGACCTTTTTTTCAAAAAGTTGAGTGCGGACATGAAATGGGTCGGGCGTTGGGCGCGCTGCCGACCCAAATGAAAAACTGGGCGGACGCCGGGCGGGCGGCCGAACCAAACGAACAAAAAACGGACAAACGCGCCGTCCGTTTGGGTCAGCCCGTTGGAGTGATAACGCAATATAAAACATTGTTAGCACAATACAAAAAAAATGTCGATAGCATAAAAAAATCGTCAGTGATATTTGAAAAATGTTCACAAGTTTCCGAAAAATGTATATGACACTGCAAAAATGACGCTATAAAAATGTTAATAAATATTTATAAAATGTTAAATATATATCAAATAAATGTTTTAGATGTATATGAAAAATCCACGGTGTTTATGAAAAAAGTGGACATGAAACATGTATTTGAATGAAATGTTAATCATTGTTTTAAGAATGCTAGTCATGTATTAAGAATATTAAACATGTATAAAAATGTTCTTGATGTATTAAAAATGTAGAAATGAAAAAAAAACTAATTATGTATATGAAAATTGTATAGCATGTATGAACGTGTATTAAAATGTTATTTATGTACATGAAAACTGTACATTGCGTGTGTAAAAAAAATCCTTATTCCCATTAAAAACATGTTCATGATTTATTTGAGAAGACTTCACTACAAATCTAGCGTCAGATATTTTACCATGGCAAATCGAGCATTTTCCATGGAAATTATGCTCTCAGAGGATGGCAAGTTTTTAGTTGGCGAGCATACACTATTAGGGAAAACCTTATACACAGAATCTTACCAGTAGCGCTTGTTAAAATGAGGCGCTGCTGCTACTTAGCAGTAGCGCGTCTGGCTAAACCGCGCTACTGTTACCCCCTTAGCAGTAGCGCGGCAGGAACAGAATGCGCTACTACTACAACTGTCACACCGGTCCCGACGTGCTAGGTATAGTAGTAGCGCCCTTCTAGAAGCGGCGCTACTACTACGGATTTTAGCAGCAACGCGTTTTTCCTCCCCACGCTACTGTTAAAGCTATTTTCACCTAACCCCCCTGCGCGGCCTGATTCCCTCTCCTCTGCTTCCTCCCCCAATTCCCCACTCTCTCTTCTCCCCTTCGTCGCCTCCGCCTCGCCGCCGTCTCCCCCGATCCCGCCTCGCGGCCGTCTCCCCCGACCCTGCCTCGCCGCCGTCTCCCCCGACCTCGCCTCGCCGCCGTCTCCCTCGACCCACCTCGCCGCCGTCTCCCCCGACCCCTCCTCACCACTGTCT
>NW_021262022.1:0-3210 GCF_002162155.2 Triticum dicoccoides
CTCAAAATAATGAATGGAGTGAGCTGAAATTTTGTGGAGGATGGTTATTTGGGCATAGGAAAGCATTGTAGAAAATTGATATCATTTGGACATGCCAAAGTAGTACTTCCTTCACAATGCTCTTCTATGGACAAAAACTTGGGAAAACTAGTGAGAGAGATTGGATGAATGAAATGAGTTCAAAATTGGTGTAGGTAAGTTACTTAGGTATGGTCATGCGCTGGTAAATTTTCAGATCATTTGGGTAAGCCTAGCTAGTACTTACTTCACAAAGCTTCTCTCGAGGTAGAAACTTTGGAAATTTCTCGAGAAAGATTTACTAGGAAAATTGAGCTGAATACTGTCATGTGGCAATGATTTGGGTATGGAAGAGTGCCCGAAAAGTTTGAGGGTAATAGGAGGGGTCTATATAACACTTGCTTTGCAACGTGCCAATTTGGCCATAAAATATAAATTGAACCTGGGCTCACATAGATGATTTGACTGAGCTGCAATTTGGAGAGGGTGATAATTTGGGCATATAAAGGAACTGTATAAATTTCATGTCATTTAGAGATATAAAAAAGGTACTTCCTTCACAATGCTTCTAGGTGGGAAAAAACTTTGGAAATTTGCCGAGGAAGATTTGCTAGGCAAATGGAGCTGAATTTTGTCATGCGGTAATGATTTGGATAGGAAAGAGTGCCCAAAAATTCCGAGGGCAATCAAGAATATATAAATAGCACTTCCTTCATAAAGTGTTGTTGTGAACATAATAGGAAAATGAATATTGTTGAATTAGTTTTGAACTAGGCAAGGAAGGATTTTTACATATTTGATGAAGATATGCCCCAAAGAATTTATGAGATTTTTTTGGAAATTTTGGGAATGATAGAAATATAGATTGCTTCACAACCTAGGGCAAAAACTGCCACATGGACATGACACATAGGCAAAACTGATGAGATGGCGTCTAGTCATCACAACCCACCACAATCTACAAGGCTATGACCATCTATATTGACCATTTCGTGTAAGGAAATTACGACCTTTCTGACCAAAATGGTCGCAATGGTTTAGGGTTTGGAGCCCCCTGAACAGCTTTTGACCAATTGGTCTAAAATGGTCATAAATTTATGACCAATTCTTCGAGGGTCACTGACAGAAGGTCATAAGTTGACATATTTCTTGTAGTGAAGTTGGAGAAACTGACACCCGCCAGCCACCTGTGTGCAAAGCACGTTGGTAGAACCAGTCTCGCGTAAGCGTACGCGTAATGTCGGTCCGGGCCGCTTCATCCAACAATACTGCCGAACCAAAGTATGACATGCTGGTAAGCAGTATGACTTATATCGCTCACAACTCACTTGTGTTTTACTCGTGCATATGACATCTACGCATAAAACCTGGCTCTGATGCCACTGTTGGGGAACGTAGTAATTTCAAAAATTTCCTACGCACACGCAAGATCATGGTGATGCATAGCAACGAGGGGGGAGAGTGTGTCCACGTACCCTCGTAGACAGAAAGTGGAAGCGTTAGCACAACGCGGTTGATGTAGTCGTACGTCTTCACGATCCGACCGATCCAAGTACCGAATGCACGGTACCACCGAGTTCAGCACACATTCAGCTCGATGACGTCCTGATACGTCTCCAACGTATCTATAATTTTTGATTGCTCCATGCTATATTATCTAATGTTTTGGACTATATTGGGCTCTATTCTCCAATTTTATATTATTTTTGGGACTAACCTATTAACCGGAGGCCCAGCCCAGAATTGCTGTTTTTTGCCTATTTTAGTGTTTCAGAGAAACAGAATATCAAACGGAGTCCAAACGGAATGAAACCTTCGGAAACGTGATTTTCTCATCAGATAAGATCAAGGAGACTTGGACCCTCCGTCAAGAAAGCTACAAGACGGTCACGAGGGTGGAGGGCGCCCCCCTAGGGCGCGCCCCCGGCCTCGTGGGCCCCTTGAAGCTCCACCGACGTACTTCTTCCTCCTATATATATATCCACGTACCCCCAAATGATCGGGGAGGGAGCCAAAAACGTAATTCCACCGCCGCAACTTTCTGTATCCACGAGATCCCATCTTGGGGCTTGTTCCTTAGCTCCGTCGGAGGGGACATCGATCATGGAGGGCTTCTACATCATCATCCAAGCCCCTCCGATGAAGTGTGAGTAGTTTACTTCAGACCTACGGGTCCATAGTTAGTAGCTAGATGGCTTCCCCCTCTCGTGGAGATCTATTCGATGTAATCTTCTTTCTACGGTGTATTTGTTGAGACCGATGAATTGGGGTTTATGATCAAGTCTATCTATGAATAATATTTGAATCTTCTCTGAATTATTTTATGTATGATTGGTTATCTTTGCAAGTCTCTTCGAATTATCAGTTTGGTTTAGCCTACTAGATTGGATGTTCTTGCCATGGGAGAAGTGCTTAGCTTTGGGTTCAATCTTGCGGTGTCCTTTCAAATGACAGAAGGGGCAGCAAGGCAGGTATTGTATTGTTGCCATCGAGGATAACAAGATGGGGTTTTTATCATATTGCATGAAACTATCCCTCTACATCATGTCATCCTGCTTAAGGCGTTACTCTGTTTTTAACTTAATACTCTAGATGCATGCTGGATAGCGGTCGATGAGTGGAGTAATAGTAGTAGATGCAGGCAGGAGTCGGTCTACTTGTCTCAGACGTGATGCCTATATACATGATCATACCTAGATATTCTCATAACTATGTTCAAGTCTGTCAATTGCCCAACAGTAATTTGTTCATCCACCGTAGAATACTTATGCTCTTGAGAGAAGCCACTAGTGAAACCTATGCCCCCGGGTCTCTTTCTCATCATATCAATCTCCATCACTTTATTATTGCTTTGCTTTTACTTTGCTTTTACTTTTTACTTTGCATCTCTATACCAAAAATACCAAAAATATTATTTATCATCTCTATCAGATCTCACTTTCGTAAGTGACTGTGAAGGGATTGACAACCCCTAAGCGCGTTGGTTGCGTTGAGCTATTGTTTTTGTGTAGGTACGAGGGACTCGCCTGTAGCCTCCTACTGGATTGATACCTTGGTTCTCAAAAACTGAGGGAAATACTTACACTACTTTGCTGCATCATCCCCTCCTCCTCGGAGAAATCCAGCGCAGTGCTCAAGAGGTAGCACGTCCCACGAACTCCGATCCAGCAGAGCTTCACGGGAGAGTTCCGT
>NW_021262023.1:0-1014 GCF_002162155.2 Triticum dicoccoides
TTGCAGAATTTTGTCAAAACTTTGAAGAAGAAACCAGCCGACTGGAGCCAAACCTTGACCCCGTCAATTCTCCGGTGAACGACGAAGTTGCCATGGATGTTTTCCGACTGGAGTCTCGTGTTGCAGCTGTCGTGGACTATCTCGCAAGGCTGAAGGCCGCCACATCTCGCATCGACTCGACGCTCTGGCCTGAGGAGACACTTCAGAATGACCTTGAGTCGCTGATGGCCCGCTTGAACACGATCCCTGGTCGAGTGCAGGAGTGGAAGAAGTCCTCGGCTCGGTGTGGTGCAGATGTCGCTCTGTGTCTGGCCCGAGTCCACTGCAAAGATGCGCGAGAAGAGAAGCTGGCGGCCCTTCGGGTGGCCAATACCAAGAAGCACGACTTCAGATCCTTTATGGAAACTTTCCTTGCAGCTGCCACTCGGATCACCGACGGGATTGACCTTGATGAATTTGTTGCACCTTCCAGCCCTCCACAGGAGGGGTAAAAAACTTCTTCTGGCTCGATGCTTTAAATTTGCCTCGGTATGCCGAGTGAAATTGTAACCGACAAACCTTAACAGGCTTGACGCCTGAGCACTTTCGGTTCCTTTAGATGTCGATTCAAGCTTGGATTTGGTGCTTGAATACGATTGCCTTCGGCTCGGAATGTCTTTTGCAGGTTCAAGGCAAGGTGCCTGTGCTGCAATTGATTTATTCTTTAATCCACTTAGACGAGCACTGGGCTGCAGCTAAGCCCCCGAGTGAGAGGGTTGCTCTTCACTCGGTAGGATTTTCATAACTTAGGCGAGCACGAGGCTGCAGCTAAGCCTCCGAGTGGAAGGCTGGCTTACCACTCAGTAGGATTTTCACAACTTAGGCGAGTGCTTGGACTGCAGCTAAGCCCCCGAGTGAGAGGGTTGCTCTTCACTCGGTAGGATTTTTATAACTTAGGCGAGTGCTTGGACTGCAGCTAAGCCCCCGAGTGAGAGGGTTGCTCTTCAATCGGTAGGATTTTTATAACTTAGGCGA
>NW_021262024.1:0-1952 GCF_002162155.2 Triticum dicoccoides
ACGAAGCCTCGCCACCGTACTGGTGCTGATGTACATGATATGGTCAAGGATTTGGAGGTAATCTTTGGAAAGGGTCCTGGCGGAAAACCTGTTCCGAAGGACGCAAACGGACGCGCACCCATGTGGAAGAAGAAATCTATATTTTGGGACTTGCCATATTGGAAAGACCTAGAGGTCCGCTCTGCAATCAACGTGATGCATGTGACGAAGAATCTTTGCGTGACCCTGCTTGGCTTTTTGGGCGTGTATGGGAAGACAAAAGATATACCAGAGGCACGGGAGGACCAACAACGTATGCACGGAAAAGACGGCATACATCAGGGTCAGGCCAGCTATGCTCTTACCAAAGAAGAGAAGGAAATCTTCTTCGAATGCCTGCTCAGCATGAAGGTACCGTCTGGCTTCTCGTTGAATATAAAGGGAATAATAAATATGGCAAAGAAAAAGTTTCAGAACCTAAAGTCTCATGACTGCCACGTGATTATGACGCAACTCCTTCCGGTTGCATTGAGGGGGCTTCTACCGGAAAACGTTCGATTAGCCATTGTGAAGCTATGTGCATTCCTCAATGCAATCTCTCAAAAGGTAATCGATCCAGAAATCATACCAAGGTTACAGAATGATTTGGTGCAATGTCTTGTCAGTTTCGAGTTGGTGTTCCCACCATCCTTCTTCAACATCATGACGCATGTCCTAGTTCACCTTTGCGAAGAGATTAACATTTTGGGTCCTGTATTTCTACACAATATGTTCCCCTTTGAAAGGTTCATGGGAGTCTTGAAGAAATATGTTCATAATCGTGCTAGGCCAGAAGGAAGCATCTCGAAGGGCCATGAAAATGAGGAGGTCATTGAGTTTTGTATTGACTTCATTCCTGACCTTAAGCCGATTGGTGTTCCTGAATCGCGACATAAGGGCAGACTGGAAGGAAAAGGCACGCTAGAAGGGAATCAAATAATATGTGTGGACGGGCATTCTCTTACTGAAGCACACTACACAATTCTACAGAATTCTGCCTTGGTGGCTCCGTATATGGAGGAACACAAGAATTTTCAATAGTCCAAACACCCGGAGAAGTCTGACGACTGGATTACACGCGAACAAACGAGGACTTTCGCCGGTTGGTTGCAGAAATGTGCCCTGAATGATGGCGATATTAAAAATGACCTGTACTCGCTGTCTGAGTTACCATCTTCGAATATAATGACTTTCAAAGGGTACCAGATAAATGGGAATACATTTTACACGATCGCCCAAGATAAGAAGAGCACCAACCAAAACAGTGGTGTCCGCTTTGATGCAACAACCAACACGGGAAAGGAAACATATTATGGTTACATAGAGGACATATGGGAACTTAATTATGGATCAGGTGATTTGAAGGTCCCTTTGTTTCGGTGCAAATGGGTCAATATGACACGAGGCGGGGTAACGGACGACCCACAGTACGGAATGACAACAGTGGATCTCAACAATCTTGCGTATGCAGACGAACCATTCGTCCTAGCCAATGATGTGGCGCAGGTTTTTTATGTGAAAGACATGTCTACCAGGCCGAGAAAAAGAAAAGATAAGGAAGCGAATGGATCATACGACGAGCCAAAGCGCCACATAGTTCTTTCAGGAAAAAGAAACATCGTGGGAGTGGATGACAAGACAGACATGTCAGAAGATTATGAAAAGTTTGATGAAATTGCTCCATTCACAGTGAATATTGACCCGAGCATCCAGTTAAATGATGAAGATTTTCCATGGCTACGACGCAAAGGGACAGAGCGAAGAAAAAGTTTCACACCCAAAGATCTGGGATGTGATCGGCTTCACTATCATCACTTTCTTCTGTGTTTCACACCCAGGAGGGAATGTTTGTAATAGTTAGGGTAGTTATGTGTTTTGGCATTTGAAACGCGAAGAAATTTTATGTGCAAACAAATTCTTTTCATGCATTTACT
>NW_021262025.1:0-1342 GCF_002162155.2 Triticum dicoccoides
GTAATTTCGAAATACATAAGTATAGGCTATTTTTAGAGTCCGTATGTGTGGGGAAACAAGAGATAGGGTTGATTTCGGACCCCTCCACCAAGGGCCACGAAATTCCCCCCTCTTCCTCCATATATACAGCCCTTAGGGCATCGTTTAGACTTTGGGTTTTGTTTAGATTAAAAGTTCGCCATAGCTGCAACTTCGCGTACTTCGTTTGTGTTCAACGACCAGACAAAGGCGTCACAGAACCCCACCTTGATCAATAAAGCTTTCATCTTATATTCGCGATATCCAGATTGCAATCTCAGTTTCTTGCTTGTTCTTCGTTTGCTCGCAGGAAACAGACCCTCGTGGTCAGGTTGATCGTGCTCCGGCGTGGTCAATAACCTCTCGGAGTTGGTTTAGCGATTGCTAAGGCGCGACGTCCTCGCACGTTCGTAGTCGGATCGTCAAAGTCGACTTCCAACAAAGTGATATCCATCATCTCATCGAAAGACGGGACACCTTTGCCTCTATCAAGTGGTATCAGATTTCCAGGTTGCTCGGTGAGATTTTACAGTTTTTCGTAGTTTAGATCGAGTCTGTCTTCATACCTATAGTCCACGAAAAAGCCACAAAAAAAGTTAGGGTTAGTTCATCATATCCGAACCAATCTGAGCCTTTGCATAATCTTTTTAGGGTTTTGCTTTGTTGAATTTGCGGTTGCATCGTCGTTTCTAGTTACTGGTCTTAGAGTCTAGTCTTTTAGAGTTTCGAGTTTTGGTCATAAGTTGTCACGCCGCCGCCGCACCATCATCATCGCCCCTGCCATCTACCACCACCGCTCCGAATCCGTATCCATATACCACCACCAATCCGTGTCCATATACCACCACCGATCCATATCCATATACTACCACCGCTGCCATATACCACCACCATATATCCACCACCAATCCGATTTTGATGAGGACATCAATACAATTGTTACACCCACAGCCCCTGCTGCTATACATACTGGACCAATTACTAGAGCTCGTGCACGCCAACTAAATTACCAGGTACTTTCGTTTCTTGGTAATGATTCTAATGTTCATGAGAATATGATGCTGCCTAAATTGGATACATTTGTTTTGCTTACAAATGAAGGGCCTAGCTTGGAGAAGGATGAACATTGGAGCAAGAACAAGCATGGAGATGATGGCATGCGCAAGGGGAACAAGAACGGAGTTACAAGTGATGATTTCAGGACTTTGAAGCCACCATAATGGGTGCATGAAGCCTTGGACGAAATATACAAGATGCCACTTCATAAATTTCGTCCCGAGGCTATTTTAGGTGCTGCGTCACCTTATTATTGGGCCAGGCCCAT
>NW_021262026.1:0-1056 GCF_002162155.2 Triticum dicoccoides
AAAGTCATGCCAAATTTTTTCTTGGTTCTAAAATATCGTTTTGCTCTACCCCGCAGGCGACCATGGTCCGCACGATGACCGAAGGCATCGTGAATAGGTTTTTGAGGTCCGCGAAGGCCGAGATGCTTCAAAAAACGAGACGGAGATAAGATGTCCGTGTCGAAGATGCAAGCTGAATAGCCTTATTGTGGACCCGGATTCCGGGCAGGTGCGGGACCACCTGCTCTTGCGTGGTTTCATGGATGGCTATCGGTGGCAAGGTGATGATGATGACTACGAAGTCGTTCATGGGGGCCAGGCAAGAAATGAGGAAGGGCAGCAAGACAACCACCGCGGCTCGGGGGGGCGAGAAGACAAAGAATCCCCAGGAGATGATCACGACGGTGATGCTGTACATGTTGGGTAACGTTGCAGAAAATAAAAAATTTCCTACTCGTTTCACCAAGATCATCTAGGAGTTCATCTAGCAACGAGTGAATAGATGCATCTACATACCTTGTAGATCGCAAGCGGAAGCGTTCAAAGAACGGGGATGATGTAGTCGAACACGACGTGATTCGAATCACCGGAGATCCTAGCACCGAACGGACGGCACCTCCGCATTCAACACACGTACGGAACAGCCACGTCTCCTCCTTCTTGATCCAGCAAGGGAGGGAGGAGAGGTTGAGGGAGATGGCACCAGCAGCAGCACGACGGCGTGGTGTTGATGGAGCTGCAGTACTCCGGCAGAGCTTCGCTAAGCAATAAGGAGGTGGAGGAGGTGTTGGGGAGGGAGAAGGAGGCAACCAAAGGCCAAGGACTCAAGGTATGAAGTCCCTCCTCTCCCCCACTATATATAGGGGTGCCAAGGGGGGGTGGCCGGCCCTAGGAGATCCAATCTCCTAGGGGGTGCGGCGGCCAAGGGGGGTTTCCCTCCCCCCCAAGGCACCTAGGAGGTGCCTTACCCTCCTAGGACTCTTTCCCCCTTAAACCCTAGGCGCATGGGCCTATGTGGGGCTGGTGCCCTTGGCCCAAGCAGGCCAAGGCGCACCCCCTACAGCCCATGTGGCCCCC
>NW_021262027.1:0-872 GCF_002162155.2 Triticum dicoccoides
GTGGGGCTAGGGCCTAGAGGTCGGGAGAGACCAGGGGAGAAGGGGGAAACGATCCGGGGGCTCACCGCGGGGCTGCAGAGGTGGTTAGCGGGCTCGGGGACGCGCTGGAGACGACGAATTCGACGGCGACGATGATCGGAGCCCGAAGAGGGGAACGGCGACGTGGCGGCGATGCAGGGCTTCCGGGGAGCTGTGGAGCGGTGGGGAGGAAGAGGGAGTCGAGGCGGAGCTCCTGAGCTAGTCGGGGGAGCGAGGGGTGGTCGGAGACGGCGGCTATGGCGAACGGCGGCGACGGTGGTGTTCGGCCGTGAGAGAGAGAGGGAGAGAGCAGCACGGGAGAGAGAGAGGGATAAGGCCAGGGGATCGGAGCGGCACCGAGAAGAAGCGCCGCGGCGTCGCGCTGGCGGGGGAGGCAGGCGGACGGGCTGGTGGCGTGGCGCTCCGGCCGTGCGCGCGCGCCGGCCACACGCCTGGCCGACTGGCGCCAGGAGGACGACGGCGGTGGTGGGCTGGGCTGGCTTGCTGGGCCGGCCAGCTGGCTGGGCCGCACAGGGAAGTTTTTCCCTTTTTTTCTGTTTCTGTTTTTATTTAATATATCTGCAACTTTGTTGAATTTAATAAAATACCTAGGCAAGTTCAAAAATCACCAAACTATTCCTGGCCCATAGTTGGATTATTTCCAACATGAAACATTTTAGTTTGGAGATATTTGAGCATTTAAATATTTTATATTATTTTAAATGCCCAAATTCAAATATTTATGATTTAATTCAAAAACCCTAGGATGGCCTAGGAAAATGTGCACCATTTTTGGCAGAGGTTTTGAACCAAGACAAAAATGATGGGCATTTTAGAAGGGCATTTCAGGTTCA
>NW_021262028.1:0-1138 GCF_002162155.2 Triticum dicoccoides
CTTTAGGTCGGTGCAAAAGGAGTTTTGCGGAGGCCAGGGGGCCAAACGCCGGAGACCCTGGCGTCTGGCCCTGGGCCAGACGCCGAGGCCCATGGCGTCTGGGCCAGACGCCAAGGATTGTGGCGTTTGGTCCTGGAGTCCGAGTGGGACTCTTGCCTTTCGGGCAAAACCGACTTTGAGGAGGCTTTTGCTCCAAGTTTCGACCCCGGGGCTCAACATATAAATAGAGGGGCAGGGCTAGCACCAAAGGTACAACAAGTTGATCCACGTGATCTATTCCTTAGCCGTGTGCGGCGCCCCCAGCCACCATATTCCTCGATAATACTGTAGCGGAGTTTAGGCGAAGCCCTGCTGCTGTAGTTCATCAAGATTGTCACCACGCCGTCGTGCTGACGGAACTCTTCCCCGACACTTTGCTGGATCGGAGTCCGGGGATCGTCATCGAGCTGAACGTGTGCTCGAACTCGGAGGTGCCGTAGTTTCGGTGCATGATCGGTTGGATCGAGAAGACGTACGACTACTTCCTCTATGTCGTGTCATTGCTTCCGCTTACAGTCTACAAGGGTACGTAGACAACACTCTCTCCTCTCGTTGCTATGCATCACATGATCTTGCGTGTGCGTAGGAAATTTTTTGAAATTACTACGAAACCCAACAGTGGCATCCGAGCCAGGTTATTTATATTGATGTTATATGCACGAGTAGAACACAAGTGAGTTGTGGACGATACAAGTCATACTGCCTACCAGCATGTCATACTTTGGTTCGGCGGTATTGTTGGACGAGACGACCCGGACCAACCTTACGCGTACGCTTACGCGAGACCGGTTCCCTCGACGTGCTTTGCACAGAGATGGCTTGCGGGCGACTGCCTCTCCAACTTTAGTTGAACCAAGTATGGCTACGCCCGGTCCTTGCGAAGGTTAAAACGGAGTCTATTTGACAAACTATCGTTGTGGTTTTGATGCGTAGGTGAGATTGGTTCTTACTTAAGCCCGTAGCAGCCACGTAAAACATGCAACAACAAAGTAGAGGACGTCTAACTTGTTTTTGCAGGGCATGTTGTGATGTGATATGGTCAAGGCATGATGCTGAATTTTATTGTATGAGATGATCATGTTTTGTAACCAAGTTATCG
>NW_021262029.1:0-1425 GCF_002162155.2 Triticum dicoccoides
CTGATGCGCTAAGTCGTAAATCCTATTGTAACAATCTGATGTTACAACAAAGTCAACCGCTTCTCCATGAGGAATTTCGGAAGCTTAACCTTCACATTGTTCCTCAAGGATTTCTCTCCACCTTGGTGGCGAAACCTACTCTTACGGATCAAATCATTGCTGCCCAGAAGCGAGATAAGGGAATAGCTAAGATCAAGGAGAACATTGCTAGCGGAGGTGCTAGTTGTTTCTCCACAAATGATCATGGTGTTGTGTACTTTGAGAACCGTCTAGTGGTTCCCAAGAACCAGCATCTACGGCAGTTGATCCTTAAGGAGGCTCATGAATCTCCTCTCACTATTCATCCCGGTAGTACTAAGATGTATCAGGACCTACGCCAGAGGTTCTGGTGGACTAGGATGAAGAGAGAAATTGCTCAGTATATTGCTAATTGCGACGTCTGTCATCGTGTAAAAGCAGAGCACCAACGGCCTGCTGGCACCCTTCAACCCTTAGCTATTCCTGAATGGAAATGGGATAAAATTGGTATGGATTTCATTACCGGTTTTCCCAGGACCAAGAGAGGGAATAATGCTATCTTTGTCGTTGTCGATCGTCTTTCCAAAGTAGCCCATTTCTTACCTGTTCGTGAGAGTATAACCGCTAGTCAATTGGCAGACTTATACATCTCCCGAATAGTGTCCCTCCATGGTGTTCCTTTGGAAATTAACTCGGATCGAGGAAGTCTTTTCACCTCTCGATTTTGGGAAAGTTTCGAGAATGCTATGGGAACCCGTCTCTCCTTTAGCACCGCTTTCCACCCTCAGTCGAGTGGTCAAGTGGAACGCGTCAACCAAATTCTAGAAGACATGCTTCGAGCCTCTGTTATCTCATTCGGAATGGATTGGGAGAAGTGCCTTCCATTTGCCGAATTCGCTTATAACAACAGCTATCAATCTAGCTTGGGTAAAGCCCCTTTTGAAGTTCTCTATGGACGACGATGTCGAACACCCCTTAACTGGTCAGAGACCGGGGAAAGACAATCCTTTGGCCCGGATATGATTCAGGAAGCAGAAGAACAAGTTCGCATCGTTCGTGAAAAGTTGAAAACAGCCCAATCTCGTCAAAAGAGTCAATATGACCGAAAACATAAGGCTATGACTTTCGAGGTTGACGAGAAGGCTTATCTTCGGGTCACCCCTCTGAAGGGAACCCATCGTTTCGGTATCAAAGGCAAATTGGCTCCTCGTTACATTGGACCTTTTCGCATTCTCGCCAAACGAGGAGAAGTTGCCTACCAGTTGGAACTACCTCCGCATCTCTCCAGAGTCCACGATGTCTTCCACGTTTCCCAACTCAGGCGTTGCTTCTCGGATCCTATCCGTGAAGTGGACCACGAAACGCTTGATCTCCAGGATAATCTTACATATCGAGAGTACCCCATTC
>NW_021262030.1:0-1092 GCF_002162155.2 Triticum dicoccoides
CGGACGAGCGCCCTGCTGCGCCAGTTCGGGCGGGTGCCCAGCGCCCGCTAACACCGAAACCACTCTGGCCACTGGTGCCAATGACATGGGGGCCCCACGGCCCTAGAACGTTTTATTAAAAAAAGGAATTAAAATTAATAATAATAAAATTAATTAATTAATTAATTAATTAATTAAGGAATTAATTAAGTTAATTAATCATAATTAGATTAATCAAATTAACTAATTAGTCTAATTAAACTGTGATTAGTTTAGCTAAAACCTGATTAGCCTAAACAGGGTATGACAGGTGGGCCCCGCTGGACCCACACGTCAGTTTGACCAGTCAACGCCCCTGTTGACTGCTGACGTCATGCTGACGTCATGATGACGTCAGCAAACACTGTTTTGGATAAGGTTGGATTTAAATGAATAAATAAAATCAGAAAATGATTTAAATCTTTAGAAAATCATATCTTTTAATCCGTAACTCGGATGAAAATACTTTCTACATGAAAGTTGCTCACAACGACGAGACGAACCCGGATACGCAGCCCGTTCGTCCACCACACACCTCTAACATACCAAACACGCAACTTTCCCCCTCCGGTTCATCTGTCCGAAAACGCGAAACCCCGGGAATACTTTCCTGGATGTTTCCCCCCTTCGTCGGTATCACCTACTACCGCGATTGGGCACACCTAGCATCGTTACTTGTCATGTCATGCATCGATATGCATTTGTTTGCATTGTATTCATTGTTTCTTCCCCCTCTTCTCTCCGGTAGACTACGAGACCGACGCTGCTGCTGCCCAGTTCGACTACGGAGTTGACGACCCCTCCTTCTTGCCAGAGCAACCAGGCAAGCCCCCCCTTTGATCACCAGATATCGCCTATTCTACTCTATACTGCTTGCATTAGAGTAGTGTAGCATGTTACTGCTTTCTGTTATACCTATCCTGATGCATAGCCTGTCCTTGTTACTACTGTTGATACCTTTAACCGCAATCCTAAATACTTAGTATAGGATGCTAGTTTATCATCATTGGCCCTACATTCTTGTCAGTCTGCCTTGCTATACTATTGGGCCGTGATCACTCGGGAGGTGATCAC
>NW_021262031.1:0-518 GCF_002162155.2 Triticum dicoccoides
GGTGGATCGAGAGGGAGAGGGAACTGGCGAGGGGGAGAGGGAAGGGGGGATCGGGCGAAGGGGGAGAGGGAAGGGGGGATCGGGCACCTCACCGTGGGCACAATACTAATGGCGCACCTCACCGTGGTGCGCCATTAGTGTATCCATACTAATGGCGCACCTCACCGTGGTGCGCCATTAGTATTTTTTTTATTTCAACTCAAGCCAACAGGTTATGTACCACCAGAACTGATCCACATCAAGTCCCCTCTACTAGCTCGACTGGTCAGCAGCCAATTCTCACACCAGGAGGTCTTGGGTTCGACTCCCAGGCTCCACAACTTTTTTTTAGCATTTAAAAAGCTGTTTGATACTTATTTGTGTTTAAATATGTTCAAACTTGTTTAAATAATAACCGTAATATTTTTTTATAAGACAGTAGCATTTAAAAAGCTGTTTGATACTTATTTTTTTATAAGACGGTGCGCGGGGTGCGGGGGGTCGGCGGCGGCGGTTGAGTAGGGGAATCGAGGGTGCGG
>NW_021262032.1:0-4057 GCF_002162155.2 Triticum dicoccoides
GATACGGATGTATCTAACACTAAAATGTAACTAGATACATCCGTATTTAGACAAATTTAAGACAAGAATTTTGGGACGGAGGGAGTACAAAAGTGGGCTATGTAGGCCAAAACATGTGCCAAATTCACTTGTGATGCATTTGGCATCGATGCCCCTCCATTGCTCACCTGGTGCCCCAATCTGGAGCACCTACTTTGCTCCAGTGCCAAATTAACTCACGCAATGAAAAAACACTGCGTGGGAGAGAGAGAGGACCGAGGCAATAAAAAACACTTGTTTGGGAGAGTGAGAGGCTGGTGTAGTTGGTTTGATTGATTTGTTTATACATGTGGGTCTGTGTGCACAGCGGTGCCAACTCTCTCACATCGCGAGAGCGGTGCCAAAATCTTTTGATTTGATATTGATGCGTATTATGTGGCATACTTTTGCGAAATATGGCATCGGCCACATAGTGGAAGGCAACAAATGCCCAAGCTCTTCATGTGCTCCTAGTTAAATGAGAGGAAACAGAAACAGAGAGAGAGAGGGAGAGAGAGAGAGAGAGAGTGAAAAAATATCAGTAGCCAGCCAACCCTATCATATGAGCGAATGATATTGGTACCTCTTGATGACACGGCAATCTTATGTAGCCAGCTGCTCTAATATGTTCTCTTCTTTTGCAGATAAAAAAAGACCCGAAAGTGAAAAATGTGCTGCACTATAACAATCTCATCGAATGCCTTGATCTCCATCTTACAGAAATTGATTTGATCGACTACCGAGGAAGCACATCTGAGATTAAATTGGCCAGGTTCTTTGTTCTGGAGGCAAGTGTGGTCAAGGTAATGAGGTTTGGCGTTCTCAAGCGCAATAATGAATGGTGTGCTGATCACCGCAAGCGTCTAAGCCTAAATGACAAAGTCTCCGCAGAAGCTGAATTTGTTTTTGAAACATCAAGTGGCCAGAGACTCGAAAACTTATTTGCCCATTAGTGACTTGTTAGGGCGGTGGATTTTAGTTTGTACGATAACGATGCATCCACCTAAAGTAACAGAAGTTCTTACGTGAACTTCCTAGTAATTCCCTCTTCCTAGGTGCAGCATTACTCCTAACATTTGTAATATCAGTATGAAATTTGTAATATTGTCGTGTCCTATTCCTGCGTTTTCAAAATCCTGTGAATCAAACAGGTCCTGAGTTGGTGATGATGTTGTGCCTCCCATCTTTCACCAGTAGCCGTCGGATCTAGATCTGACGCATACAAACCAAGCTTCTCCATTTTTGCAAAAAGATGCCCGCACTTGTACCCTATTTACAAACAACTCCTTGTCTCTCACAATCAGCCTTATCTCCTCCCCACCACATCTAGAAGGCCGTGGAAAAATCTGGCGCGATGGCCGCTGCCGGAGCAGTCCACCCCCAATCTTGGTGTTCCGTGCAATGCACGGGCATCTACGCACGGGAAATTATGTCGAACAGGGCTAGTTGTAAGCAGGCTAGCTCTACAGCCATGATGATAGTGAATGCAGACGGTGAGGCTGACTATGGTATGCCGAACACGACGCCTATACTCAGGTGTCATCTCCGGCGCAGGGTCTTGTCACTTCACTGTGAGGAGCAGCACGTAATAGTTTGACCAACGGGTAGTACAGTTCTAGTACTCCTAGGAGTACTACATTGGTAGTACTACTACTAGTACTAGTAGCACCACCGTTTGGATTTAGGAGTACTACCACATCCATCTGGATTTTAGTATTTGACTAGCAATATCTAGTAATGCATGTCAAAAAAATGTACTACTCCCTCTGTAAATAAATACATGGTGTTTTATTCCTATCGGCGAGAGAACTTAATGTTTTCTTGCTAACTAGAGTCTTAATAGGATTACATGCAATGAACTAAACACTGCATGTCATGTTTGGTAGTCTCAAGTCATTTAAAGCATGCACGGCCCACATCTCTCATTGGTTGATATGTCACGAAATAAGAAACAAGGAGGGAGTTAATGCACCGTGCCTAAGTGTTTTGGGATTATTTGGTTTTCGTAATGTGACTTACACAACATTTTTGTTTACATGCATTAACATTTTATTAGTTAAATCAAAGGTCAAAACTTGGCGCAAAATGCAAAGGGGACCAATAAACCAGTAAACATCAAACTTCTCTCGTTTGGCCCCAACTAGAGGTCCGGTGAGATGACTATACTGCACCGGCACGGAGGGGGCGCAGCTTCATTGACTTACGGCAACTGCCTTTGGGTGAATGACACGTGGGCCAGGGGGTGGCTGGCCCACCTATCATACAGCCAAAGGCAGGTGCAGTAGAGGGCCGAGGAGTAGTACGAAATCCTACGCACCTACGCACGCTAACCAAGGGCAAGAGTGATCACTCAAATCACAAGATCAGTTGACTAGTAGAAGCTAAGCTAGACCCATGGAGGCGATGAGCGTGAGCATCAGCCGGCTGTGCTAGATGGTCCACGGCGCCGGCCTGCGGCCCGACAACAAGGAACGTCTCCAGGTAGTATTGCTTGAGGCCGGCAGGGCAAGGGGCCGCTTGGACGACAGTTTCGTCTCCTTGTTCGACAAGGTTCTCGTCGGTTTCCTCGACAAGTTCACCGTCGTCAAGAAGCTCGCGAAGGACTTTGATGTAAGCCTTCAGCCGACGCGCCCAGGCTCTGCGATGCCCACCACCCTCAACGACCACTATGGTGACAACCTCTTCGACGCACTGGTGGCCCTGCGACTGCCCGCTGTCGCACGGAGAATGTCCACCTTGAGGCCGTGCTCGCCGCGTAGCGCCTGGCGCAGCAAGACACCATGGACATAATCACCCACGTCTACGCGCATGCAAGAGGAGGATGATAGGACGCTGGCCTTCTTGGACCGCAGGGCAACCTTGGACACACTGTTCAGAAGCACGTTGAGCTCGCCGCCAATGCCGCTGCTCGTCACACGTCGGTTGGTGACCCGGTGCACTAGGGCGTGAGGATGTCTTTGATGGATCTGTATGTATTTTTATCTTTCCGTCAAATCCAGGTACTAGTATATGATACTACAGTATATATCTTACCTTTCGCATCAACTTCATAATTTTCATACGTACTCCATGAATGAACGGTGCAAGAACCAAACTTCTCATTACACTAGGCAAAATCATTATTTTCTATCTATCGATCGCGCCATGGAGCAGAACCAAATTTTACAAGTTACGAGTTCAAAAGGAAAAGACTGCCGTGTTCGCGTCGCACCCCCACACGGTTGGTCCGGCACGCCGCTCAAGCAGGAATGCATGCGGTGTTGCATTTTCACTTACAAGTGGGACCGTAGTTGAGCAAACCGACTATCGGCAAACCCCCACCCCGCCCACCCGCGCGATGGCTGAGAAAACAGGAGGGAGAAGAGATGGCTGTAGCACGAACTCCAAGAAAATTGGTGTCGGATGGGACTCGTGTGGGTGGCATGTGCCATAGTGCTAGACGTGTATGCTAGTTATGGCCCATGCCACCCCACTATATCAAGCCTATATCGAGGTACAGTACATAGAACAAATTTCCTGCAGTCCGTGCTCAGCACTCCTCTATCTCTCTTCTCAGCCAGCCAGCGGACTCGCGGAGCCATCGTCTGTTTGCTCACATGCGGTCCCACATGTTAGTGAAAACACAAGCGGACCCACTGAACCTGCACATCTTTCACCTCGACGTGCTGGTGATGAAAAAAAAATCCAAGAAAGATCTTCGGTGGCCGCTTTTGGAGTTACTCAAGAGTAGTAAGATTCTATTTACAGTTTAACCCAAGATGCACATCTCGTGGCTTCAACTTATCAACTACCACTCTATTTTCTTTCATGACATGACCTGGATGCTGGATGTCCCACGTGTCGGCAAAAGGAGGAAGAACCCGACCAAATCTTCGGTTGTGCTCTCGGATTAGACTAGTTGTGCTAACTTAAAAATTTTATTATGTACTCCCTCCGTTCCAAAATACTTGACTTCCATTTGTCCAAAAATGGATGTGCCTATATACTAAAACATGTATAGATACATATATATTTTGACAAATAGAAGGCATGTATTGTG
>NW_021262033.1:0-1007 GCF_002162155.2 Triticum dicoccoides
ATGATGGGGTTAAGTACCTAGGGTAGAGTCACGGACCTGTCCCAAGTAACTTACCCTAGGACATCCCTAGAAGAGGTCGCCTTCCAGTCGACCAACGAGGACTCACTCGACCAACGAGGACACACTCGACTGGCTTGAAGGACTCGACCACGAAGACTCACTCGACCACCAGGAGGTCAAGAGGCACTCTGCACCGCAACGGTCTGTAATTAAGTAGACTTTATGATAGTAAAGGCACTTTATGTGGGGCGTTACCAGTAACGCCCCAGACTTAACTCACCTTAAACCTTCTCCTACGTGGGCTGGCTGGGGTCCTGGCGCACTCTATATAAGCCACCCCCCTCCACAGGCAGAAGGGTTCGGCACCTTGTAATCCATACATTCATAATCCACTCGACCGCCTCCGGGCTCCGAGACGTAGGGCTGTTACTTCTTCCGAGAAGGGCCTGAACTCGTACATCTTTTGTGCTTACAACCTCTCCGTAGCTAGGACCTTGCCTCTCCATACCTACCCCCCACTCTACTGTCAGGCTTAGAACCACGACAGCGCACGGGGATAATACGAGAGGAGTTCGAAAGGGGGGGCGGAGGCAGCTATTTAAGCCGCTCCTGGCACCCCCCCGCTTCCGAGGTGGGACTAAAACTTGGGCGCTGCCCCGCGCGGGCGAGGGGGAGGGGGCGTGGGCCGCGGGAGGGGCGCGGGGAGAGGCCGTGGGCCGGGGGAGGAGCCCCGCGCCGGCGAGGGAGGGCCAGCACGTTTTTTTAATTTTTTTTCTGGTTCGTTTTTTCTTTTTCTTTTTCTTTTTCTTTCATTGAAAGTTCACGGATTTGAATAAGTTAATGAAATTTTATAACTAGTTCAGGAAATACAAAATAGTTCAAGAAAAATAAAAATAGTTTTTTCAAATATAGTTCACGTATTTTATAAAAAGTTCAGCAAATTGAAATAAGTAAAGAAAAAGAAAAAGAAAAAATATATAAAAAAACGTGCTGGCCCTCCCTCGCCC
>NW_021262034.1:0-1940 GCF_002162155.2 Triticum dicoccoides
ATGGGTTCCCTTTAGAGGGGTGACCCGAAGATAAGCCTTCTCGTCAACCTCGAAAGCCACAGCCTTATGTTTTCGGTCATATTGACTCTTTTGACGGGATTGGGCTGTTTTCAACTTTTCACGAACGATGCGAACTTGTTCTTCTGCTTCCTGAATCATATCCGGGCCAAAGAATTGTCTTTCCCCGGTCTCTGACCAGTTAAGGGGTGTTCGACACCGTCGTCCATAGAGAACTTCAAAGGGGGCTTTACCCAAGCTAGATTGATAGCTGTTGTTGTAAGCGAATTCGGCAAATGGAAGACACTTCTCCCAGTCCATTCCAAATGAGATAACAGAGGCTCGAAGCATGTCTTCTAGAACTTGGTTGACGCGTTCCACTTGACCACTCGACTGAGGGTGGAAAGCGGTGCTAAAGGAGAGACGGGTTCCCATAGCATTTTGGAAACTTTCCCAAAATCGAGAGGTGAAAAGACTTCCTCGATCCGAGTTAATTTCCAAAGGAACACCATGGAGGGACACTATTCGGGAGATGTATAAGTCTGCCAATTGACTAGCGGTTATACTCTCACGAACAGGTAAGAAATGGGCTACTTTGGAAAGACGATCGACAACGACAAAGATAGCATTATTCCCTCTCTTGGTCCTGGGAAAACCGGTAATGAAATCCATACCAATTTTATCCCATTTCCATTCAGGAATAGCTAGGGGTTGAAGGGTGCCAGCAGGCCGTTGATGCTCTGCTTTTACACGACGACAGACGTCGCAATTAGCAATACACTGAGCAATTTCTCTCTTCATCCTAGTCCACCAGAACCTCTGGCGTAGGTCCTGATACATCTTAGTACTACCGGGATGAATGGTGAGAGGAGATTCATGAGCCTCCTTAAGGATCAACTGCCGTAGATGCTGGTTCTTGGGAACCACTAGACGGTTCTCAAAGTACACAACACCATGATCATTTGTGGAGAAACAACTAGCACCTCCGCTAGCAATGTTCTCCTTGATCTTAGCTATTCCCTTATCTCGCTTCTGGGCGGCAATGATTTGATCCGTAAGAGTAGGTTTCGCCACCAAGGTGGAGAGAAATCCTTGAGGAACAATGTGAAGGTTAAGCTTCTGAAATTCCTCATGGAGAAGCGGTTGACTTTGTTGTAACATCAGATTGTTACAATAAGATTTACGACTTAGCGCATCAGCCATGACGTTGGCTTTCCCTGGGGTGTAGGTTATTCCTAAGTCAAAGTCTGTGATCAATTCAACCCAACGTCTTTGCCTGAGATTCAGATCCGGTTGGGTGAAAATGTACTTCAGACTTTGGTGATCAGTGAATATTTCGCAACGGTTACCGAGGAGGTAATGTCGCCAGGTTTTAAGTGCATAGACTACGGCTGCAAGCTCTAGATCATGAGTGGGATAATTCTCCTCATGTGGGTGCAATTGCCGTGAAGCGTAGGCAATTACGTGTCGATCTTGCATGAGAATGCAACCTAGTCCTTGCCGCGAGGCGTCGCAGTAGATAGCAAAGTCCTTAGAAAAGTCTGGCGGTACCAGCACGGGAGCAGAAGTCAGGCGTCTTTTCAGTTCCTGAAAGCTGTGCTCACATTGTGGAGTCCATTCGAACTTCTTATCTTTCTTGAGGAGTTCGGTTAGAGGTTTAGCAACTTTGGAGAAGTTTTCGACAAAGCGACGGCAATAGCTCGCTAAGCCTAGAAAACTCCGAACTTGCTTGACCGATTCAGGTGGAGTCCAATTAAGGACGGCTTGAACTCGCTCAGGGTTAACAGCAATACCTTTACCAGATATTACATGACCCAGATAGGTCACTTCTGACAACCAGAATTCACATTTAGAAAATTTGGCATAAAGGCGATGCTCTCGAAGTTTCTGCAACACTAGCCTTAGATGTTCGGCATGTTCTTCCTCGTTCTTGGAGTAGATGA
>NW_021262035.1:0-1220 GCF_002162155.2 Triticum dicoccoides
AGGGCACACGGGTCGACTACGCTTCAGTCGCCCATCCGCAGTCGAATGGACAAGCAGAGCGAGCTAATGGACTGATTCTTAAGGGATTGAAGCCTCGACTGATGCGTGATCTCAAACACGCGGCTGGAGCTTGGGTCGACGAACTTCCCTCAGTACTCTGGGGACTGCGGACCACACCTAATCGGTCGACCGGAAGAACTCCATTCTTCTTGGTCTACGGAGCTGAAGCAGTCTTGCCGAGTGATCTTCTCCACAATGCTCCTCGAGTTGAAATCTACAACGAAGCAGAGGTTGAACAAGCGCGGCAAGACGCAGTCGACCTTTTAGAGGAAGAAAGGGAGATGGCTCTGATCCGGTCGACCATCTACCAACAAGATTTGCGTCGTTTCCACGCCAGAAATGTGAGAGGTCGAGCCTTCCAGGAAGGAGATTTGGTTCTTCGAGTGGATCAGCACAAACCACACAAGCTTGCTCCTTCTTGGGAAGGCCCCTTCATCGTCACCAAGGTTCTCCACAACGGGGCGTACCGTCTTTACAACGTCGAGCATAATATCGACGAGCCCCGAGCTTGGAACGCGGAGCTACTCCGCCCATTTTACACTTAAGTTTTATCACTCGGATGAGTTGCAATAAAGTACTTCTGTAGTTCATGGACCTCAAAATAATAGTCTCATAGTCCCTCCATAATTTCTGTCGCTTTTTATTTTTGTCCAATAAAATTCCCCCTCAGTGGGTGACTTAGCTGCGAATCCGTTTCGCCTAAGTTTGTAAAAATCCTACCGAGTGGCGAGCCAGACTCCCACTCGGAGGCTTAGCTGCGAATCTGTTTCGCCTAAGTTATCAAAATCCTACCGAGTGGTAAGCCAGCCTTCCACTCGGGGGCTTAGCTGCAGCCCTGTGCTCGCCTAAGTTATAAAAATCCTACCGAGTGGTAAGCCAGCCTTCCACTCGGGGGCTTAGCTGCAGCCCTGTGCTCGCCTAAGTTATAAAAATCCTACCAGTGGTAAGCCAGCCTTCCACTCGGGGGCTTAGCTGCAGCCCTGCGCTCGCCTAAGTTATCAAAATCCTACCGAGTGTAGAGCAACCCTCTCACTCGGGGGCTTAGCTGCAGTCCAAGCACTCGCCTAAGTTACAAAAATCCTACCGAGTGAAGAGCAACCCTCTCACTCGGAGGCTTAGCTGCAGTCCAAGCACTCACCTAAGTTATAAAATCCTACTGA
>NW_021262036.1:0-934 GCF_002162155.2 Triticum dicoccoides
TTGAGAAAGCAAAGTTGAAAGATGATGGTAGCAATTACACGGACTGGGTCCGTAACTTGAGGATTATCCTCATTGCTGCACAGAAGAATTACGTCCTGGAAGCACCGCTGGGTGCCAGGCCTGCTGCTGGAGCAACGCCAGATGTTATGAACGTCTGGCAGAGCAAAGCTGATGACTACTCGATAGTTCAGTGTGCCATGCTTTACGGCTTAGAATCGGGACTTCAACGACGTTTTGAACATCATGGAGCATATGAGATGTTCCAGGAGTTGAAGTTAATATTTCAAGCAAATGCCCGGATTGAGAGATATGAAGTCTCCAATAAGTTCTATAGCTGCAAGATGGAAGAGAACAGTTCTGTCAGTGAGCATATACTCAAAATGTCTGGGTATAATAATCACTTGATTCAATTGGGAGTTAATCTTCCGGATGATTGCGTCATTGACAGAATTCTCCAATCACTGCCACCAAGCTACAAGAGCTTCGTAATGAACTATAATATGCAAGGGATGAACAAGACTATTCCCGAGCTCTTCGCAATGCTAAAAGCTGCGGAGGTAGAAATCAAGAAGGAGCATCAAGTGTTGATGGTTAACAAGACCACTAGTTTCAAGAAAAAGGGCAAAGGGAAGGAAAAGGGGAACTTCAAAAAGAACGGCAAGCAAGTTGCTGCTCAAGAGAAGAAACCCAAGTCTAGACCTAAGCCTGAAACTGAGTGCTTCTACTGCAAGCAGACTGGTCACTGGAAGCGGAACTGCCCCAAGTATTTGGCGGATAAGAAGGATGGCAAGGTGAACAAAGGTATATGTGATATACATGTTATTGATGTGTACCTTACCAATGCTCGCAGTAGCACCTGGGTATTTGATACTGGTTCTGTTGCTAATATTTGCAACTCGAAACAGGGACTACAGAATAAGCGGGCACTGGCAAA
>NW_021262037.1:0-1281 GCF_002162155.2 Triticum dicoccoides
TCACGAGGAGTTCCAGAATGGTCCGGAGGTAAAGATTTATATATGGGAAGTCCTATTTTGGCCACCGGAAAATGTTCGGGATTTTTCGGTATTGTACCGGGAAGGTTCTAGAAGGTTCCGGAGTGGGGCCCACCTGCATGGGGGGACCCACATGGACGTGGGTAGTGGGGGCAAGGCCCCACACCCCTGGTCAAGGCGCACCAAGATCCCCCCTTAGAAGGAATAAGATCATATCCCGAAGGGATAAGATCAAGATCCCTAAAAAGGGGGGATAACAATCGGTGGGGAAGGAAATAATGAGATTTCTTTCCTCCCACCTTGGCCAACGCCCCAATGTACTTGGAGGGCAAGAAACCAGCCCCTCCACCCCTATATATAGTGGGGAGGCGCATGGGAGCTATACACGAAGTTCTGGCACAGCCCTACCTCTCTCCCTACTCCTCCTCTCCCATGGTGCTTGGCGAAGCCCTGCTGGATTGCCACGCTCCTCCACCACCACCACGCCATTGTGCTGCTGTTGGATGGAGTCTTCCTCAACCTCTCCCTCTCTCCTTGCTGGATCAAGGCGTGGGAGACGTCACCGGGCTGTACGTGTGTTGAACGCGGAGGTGCCGTCCGTTCGGCACTAGGATCATCAGTGATTTGAATCACGACGAGTACGACTCCATCAACCCCGTTCACTTGAATGCTTCCGCTTAGCGATCTACAAGGGTATGTAGATGCACTCTCTTTCTACTCGTTGCTGGTCTCTCCATAGATAGATCTTGGTGACACGTAGGAAAATTTTGAATTTCTGCTATGTTCCCCAACATTGGCATCATGAGCTAGGTCTATTGCGTAGATTCTTTGCACGAGTAGAACACAAAGTAGTTGTGGGCATTGATGTTGTTCAATATGCTTACCGTTACTAGTCCAATCTTGTTTCGACGGTATTGTGGGATGAAGCGGCCCGGACCGACCTTACACGTACTCTTACGTGAGACAGGTTCCACCGATTGACATGCACTTGGTGCATAAGGTGGCTAGCGGGTGCCAGTCTCTCCCACTTTAGTCGGAACGGATTCGATGAAAAGGGTCCTTATGAAGGGTAAATAGCAATTGGCATATCACGTTGTGGTCTTGCGTAGGTAAGAAACGTTCTTGCTAGAAACCCATAGCAGCCACGTAAAACATGCAACAACAATTAGAGGACGTCTAACTTGTTTTTGCAGGGTATGCTATGTGATGTGATATGGCCAAGAAGAATGTGATGAATGATATGTGATGTATGAGATTGATCAT
>NW_021262038.1:0-758 GCF_002162155.2 Triticum dicoccoides
CGTCCGTCGTCGCTACCGCGACGACGTCCGCCTCGACTCGCGTTACGCTAAGACAGGGTGGCAGTGGTGTCACGTGCTCGTCTCGGCATCCTTCGTCGCTACCGCGACGACGTCCGCCTCGACTCGCGTTACGCTAAGACAGGGTGGGAATGGTGTCACGTGCTCGTCTCGGTGTCCGTCGTCGCTACCGCGACGACGTCCGCCTCGACTCGCATTACGCTAAGACAGGGTGGGAATGGTGTCACGTGCATGTCTCGGCGTCCGTCGTCGCTACCGCGACGAGGTCCGCCTCGACTCGCATTACGCTAAGACAGGGTGGGAATGGTGTCACGTGCACGTCTCGGCGTCCGTCGTCGCTACCGCGAAGACGTCCGCCTCGACTCGCATTACGCTAAGACAGGGCGGCAGTGGTGTCACGTGCTCATCTCGGCATCCGTCGTCGCTACCGTGACGACGTCCACCTCGACTCGCATTACGCTAAGACAGGGTGGGAGTGGTGTCACGTGCTCGTCTCGGCGTCCGACGTCGCTACCGCGACGACGTCCGCCTCGACTCGCGTAACCGTAAGATAGACAGGGTGGGAATGGTGTCACGTGCTCGTCTCGGCGTCCGTCGTCGCTACCGCGACGACCGACACCGAGACGAGGACGTGACGACGTCGCTACCGCGACGACGTCCGCCTCGACTCGCGTAACCGTAAGATAGACAGGGTGGGAATGGTGTCACGTGCTCGTCTTGGCGTCCGTCGTCGCTACCGC
>NW_021262038.1:768-1368 GCF_002162155.2 Triticum dicoccoides
ACGTGCTCGTCTCGGCTCGTCTCGGCGTCCGACGTCTCGGCTCGTCTCGACATCCGCCTCGACCCGCATTACGCTAAGACAGGGTGGCAGTGGTGTCACGTGCTCGTCTCGGCGTCCGTCGTCGCTACCGCGACGACGTCCGCCTCGACTCCATTACGCTAAGACAGGGTGGGAATGGTGTCACGTGCTCGTCTCGGCGTCCGTCGTCGCTACCGCGACGACGACCCCCTCGACTCGCGTTACGCTAAGACATGGTGGCAGTGGTGTCACGTGCTCGTCTCGGCGTCCGTAGTCGCTACCGCGACGACGTCCGCCCCGACTCACGTTACGCTAAGACAGGGTGGGAATGGTGTCACGTGCTCGTCTAAGCGTCCGTCGTCGCTACCGCCACGACGTCTGCCTCGACTCGCGTTACGCTAAGACAGGGTGGGAATGGTGTCACGTGCTCGTCTTGGCGTCCGTCGTCGCTACCGCGACGACGTCCGCCTCGACTCGCATTACGCTAAGACAGGGTGGCAGTGGTGTCACGTGCTCGTCTCGGCGTCCGCCGTCGCTACCGCGACGACGTCCGCCTCGACTCCGTTACGCTAAGACAGGGTG
>NW_021262039.1:0-4059 GCF_002162155.2 Triticum dicoccoides
GATACGGATGTATCTAACACTAAAATGTAACTAGATACATCCGTATTTAGACAAATTTAAGACAAGAATTTTGGGACGGAGGGAGTACAAAAGTGGGCTATGTAGGCCAAAACATGTGCCAAATTCACTTGTGATGCATTTGGCATCGATGCCCCTCCATTGCTCACCTGGTGCCCCAATCTGGAGCACCTACTTTGCTCCAGTGCCAAATTAACTCACGCAATGAAAAAACACTGCGTGGGAGAGAGAGAGGACCGAGGCAATAAAAAACACTTGTTTGGGAGAGTGAGAGGCTGGTGTAGTTGGTTTGATTGATTTGTTTATACATGTGGGTCTGTGTGCACAGCGGTGCCAACTCTCTCACATCGCGAGAGCGGTGCCAAAATCTTTTGATTTGATATTGATGCGTATTATGTGGCATACTTTTGCGAAATATGGCATCGGCCACATAGTGGAAGGCAACAAATGCCCAAGCTCTTCACGTGCTCCTAGTTAAATGAGAGGAAACAGAAACAGAGAGAGAGAGGGAGAGAGAGAGAGAGAGAGAGTGAAAAAATATCAGTAGCCAGCCAACCCTATCATATGAGCGAATGATATTGGTACCTCTTGATGACACGGCAATCTTATGTAGCCAGCTGCTCTAATATGTTCTCTTCTTTTGCAGATAAAAAAAGACCCGAAAGTGAAAAATGTGCTGCACTATAACAATCTCATCGAATGCCTTGATCTCCATCTTACAGAAATTGATTTGATCGACTACCGAGGAAGCACATCTGAGATTAAATTGGCCAGGTTCTTTGTTCTGGAGGCAAGTGTGGTCAAGGTAATGAGGTTTGGCGTTCTCAAGCGCAATAATGAATGGTGTGCTGATCACCGCAAGCGTCTAAGCCTAAATGACAAAGTCTCCGCAGAAGCTGAATTTGTTTTTGAAACATCAAGTGGCCAGAGACTCGAAAACTTATTTGCCCATTAGTGACTTGTTAGGGCGGTGGATTTTAGTTTGTACGATAACGATGCATCCACCTAAAGTAACAGAAGTTCTTACGTGAACTTCCTAGTAATTCCCTCTTCCTAGGTGCAGCATTACTCCTAACATTTGTAATATCAGTATGAAATTTGTAATATTGTCGTGTCCTATTCCTGCGTTTTCAAAATCCTGTGAATCAAACAGGTCCTGAGTTGGTGATGATGTTGTGCCTCCCATCTTTCACCAGTAGCCGTCGGATCTAGATCTGACGCATACAAACCAAGCTTCTCCATTTTTGCAAAAAGATGCCCGCACTTGTACCCTATTTACAAACAACTCCTTGTCTCTCACAATCAGCCTTATCTCCTCCCCACCACATCTAGAAGGCCGTGGAAAAATCTGGCGCGATGGCCGCTGCCGGAGCAGTCCACCCCCAATCTTGGTGTTCCGTGCAATGCACGGGCATCTACGCACGGGAAATTATGTCGAACAGGGCTAGTTGTAAGCAGGCTAGCTCTACAGCCATGATGATAGTGAATGCAGACGGTGAGGCTGACTATGGTATGCCGAACACGACGCCTATACTCAGGTGTCATCTCCGGCGCAGGGTCTTGTCACTTCACTGTGAGGAGCAGCACGTAATAGTTTGACCAACGGGTAGTACAGTTCTAGTACTCCTAGGAGTACTACATTGGTAGTACTACTACTAGTACTAGTAGCACCACCGTTTGGATTTAGGAGTACTACCACATCCATCTGGATTTTAGTATTTGACTAGCAATATCTAGTAATGCATGTCAAAAAAATGTACTACTCCCTCTGTAAATAAATACATGGTGTTTTATTCCTATCGGCGAGAGAACTTAATGTTTTCTTGCTAACTAGAGTCTTAATAGGATTACATGCAATGAACTAAACACTGCATGTCATGTTTGGTAGTCTCAAGTCATTTAAAGCATGCACGGCCCACATCTCTCATTGGTTGATATGTCACGAAATAAGAAACAAGGAGGGAGTTAATGCACCGTGCCTAAGTGTTTTGGGATTATTTGGTTTTCGTAATGTGACTTACACAACATTTTTGTTTACATGCATTAACATTTTATTAGTTAAATCAAAGGTCAAAACTTGGCGCAAAATGCAAAGGGGACCAATAAACCAGTAAACATCAAACTTCTCTCGTTTGGCCCCAACTAGAGGTCCGGTGAGATGACTATACTGCACCGGCACGGAGGGGGCGCAGCTTCATTGACTTACGGCAACTGCCTTTGGGTGAATGACACGTGGGCCAGGGGGTGGCTGGCCCACCTATCATACAGCCAAAGGCAGGTGCAGTAGAGGGCCGAGGAGTAGTACGAAATCCTACGCACCTACGCACGCTAACCAAGGGCAAGAGTGATCACTCAAATCACAAGATCAGTTGACTAGTAGAAGCTAAGCTAGACCCATGGAGGCGATGAGCGTGAGCATCAGCCGGCTGTGCTAGATGGTCCACGGCGCCGGCCTGCGGCCCGACAACAAGGAACGTCTCCAGGTAGTATTGCTTGAGGCCGGCAGGGCAAGGGGCCGCTTGGACGACAGTTTCGTCTCCTTGTTCGACAAGGTTCTCGTCGGTTTCCTCGACAAGTTCACCGTCGTCAAGAAGCTCGCGAAGGACTTTGATGTAAGCCTTCAGCCGACGCGCCCAGGCTCTGCGATGCCCACCACCCTCAACGACCACTATGGTGACAACCTCTTCGACGCACTGGTGGCCCTGCGACTGCCCGCTGTCGCACGGAGAATGTCCACCTTGAGGCCGTGCTCGCCGCGTAGCGCCTGGCGCAGCAAGACACCATGGACATAATCACCCACGTCTACGCGCATGCAAGAGGAGGATGATAGGACGCTGGCCTTCTTGGACCGCAGGGCAACCTTGGACACACTGTTCAGAAGCACGTTGAGCTCGCCGCCAATGCCGCTGCTCGTCACACGTCGGTTGGTGACCCGGTGCACTAGGGCGTGAGGATGTCTTTGATGGATCTGTATGTATTTTTATCTTTCCGTCAAATCCAGGTACTAGTATATGATACTACAGTATATATCTTACCTTTCGCATCAACTTCATAATTTTCATACGTACTCCATGAATGAACGGTGCAAGAACCAAACTTCTCATTACACTAGGCAAAATCATTATTTTCTATCTATCGATCGCGCCATGGAGCAGAACCAAATTTTACAAGTTACGAGTTCAAAAGGAAAAGACTGCCGTGTTCGCGTCGCACCCCCACACGGTTGGTCCGGCACGCCGCTCAAGCAGGAATGCATGCGGTGTTGCATTTTCACTTACAAGTGGGACCGTAGTTGAGCAAACCGACTATCGGCAAACCCCCACCCCGCCCACCCGCGCGATGGCTGAGAAAACAGGAGGGAGAAGAGATGGCTGTAGCACGAACTCCAAGAAAATTGGTGTCGGATGGGACTCGTGTGGGTGGCATGTGCCATAGTGCTAGACGTGTATGCTAGTTATGGCCCATGCCACCCCACTATATCAAGCCTATATCGAGGTACAGTACATAGAACAAATTTCCTGCAGTCCGTGCTCAGCACTCCTCTATCTCTCTTCTCAGCCAGCCAGCGGACTCGCGGAGCCATCGTCTGTTTGCTCACATGCGGTCCCACATGTTAGTGAAAACACAAGCGGACCCACTGAACCTGCACATCTTTCACCTCGACGTGCTGGTGATGAAAAAAAAATCCAAGAAAGATCTTCGGTGGCCGCTTTTGGAGTTACTCAAGAGTAGTAAGATTCTATTTACAGTTTAACCCAAGATGCACATCTCGTGGCTTCAACTTATCAACTACCACTCTATTTTCTTTCATGACATGACCTGGATGCTGGATGTCCCACGTGTCGGCAAAAGGAGGAAGAACCCGACCAAATCTTCGGTTGTGCTCTCGGATTAGACTAGTTGTGCTAACTTAAAAATTTTATTATGTACTCCCTCCGTTCCAAAATACTTGACTTCCATTTGTCCAAAAATGGATGTGCCTATATACTAAAACATGTATAGATACATATATATTTTGACAAATAGAAGGCATGTATTGTG
>NW_021262040.1:0-1095 GCF_002162155.2 Triticum dicoccoides
CTCGACAAAGGTTATATACGCGAATCCCTTAGTCCTTGTGCTGTTCCTATTATTCTAGTGCCGAAAAAGGATGGTACATCACGTATGTGTGTTGATTGTAGAGGCATTAATAATATTACTATTCGTTATCGTCATCCTATTCCTAGGCTAGATGATATGCTTGATGAATTGAGTGGCTCTACAATATTCTCCAAAGTTGATTTGCGTAGTGGATACCATCAAATTCGTATGAAATTGGGAGATGAATGGAAAACAGCATTTAAAACTAAGTTTGGATTATATGAGTGGTTAGTCATGCCTTTTGGGTTAACTAATGCGCCTAGTACTTTCATGAGACTAATGAACGAAGTTTTACGTGCTTTCATTGGGCGATTTGTGGTAGTCTATTTTGATGATATACTGATTTATAGCAGATCTTTGGAAGAACATTTGGAACATTTACGTGCTGTTTTTATTGCTCTACGTGATGCACGTTTGTTTGGTAACCTTGGGAAGTGCACCTTTTGCACCGACCGAGTATCTTTTCTTGGCTGTGTTGTTACTCCACAGGGAATTGAAGTTGACAAAGCCAAGATTGAAGCTATTGAGAGTTGGCCGCAGCCCAAAACGGTCACACAAGTGAGGAGTTCTCTTGGCCTCGTTGGATTCTATAGGCGTTTTGTGAGAGATTTCAGCACCATTGCTGCACCTCTCAACGAGCTTACAAAGAAGGATGTGCCTTTTGTTTGGGGTACCGCACAGGAAGAAGCCTTCACGGTATTGAAAGACAAGTTGACACATGCTCCTTTACTCCAACTTCCTGATTTTAATAAGACTTTTGAGCTTGAATGTGATGCTAGTGGAATTGGATTAGGAGGTGTGTTATTACAAGATGGCAAACCTGTTGCATACTTTTCTGAAAAATTGAGTGGGCCTAGTCTGAATTATTCTACTTATGATAAAGAATTATATGCTCTTGTTCGGACTTTAGAAACATGGCAACATTATTTATGGCCCAAAGAATTTGTTATACATTCTGATCATGAATCTTTGAAACATATTAAAAGTCAAGCTAAACTGAATCGTAGACATGCTAAATGGGTTGAATTCATTGAG
>NW_021262041.1:0-1364 GCF_002162155.2 Triticum dicoccoides
GTTTGACCACGGGATCTAGCCCTTTGACTTTGCACGGACGGGCTTTGACCAGTGGACCTCCCCACCCGGTTGTGTTAGGTCAGCCCATAGGAACACTTTGGAGCAACATCCGAGCCAGACCCACAGCAAGATCCCCTCCGTGTAGACCCCACGCGTCCGTTTCCCCCCTCCAGGTGCCGGCGGCGGCGCCGTTCGTGAGGGGAGGCACACCCCGGACACGCAGCCGGGCGCTTGCAACTGCCACAACACTTCCAGACTTGTGAGAGGCCGCCTACGCAAGATTTGGCGGCGCCGTCCATGAGGGGGGCACACCCCGGACACGCGTGCCGAGCGTTTGAAACCACCACAACACTTCCAGACTTGTGAGAGGCCGCCTACGCAAGATGTGGCGGCATGCTAGCTCCCGGAAGCCGCTGGCCACAGCCATAGACGCGCGAAGGGCAATCTGCGTAGAGGGAATTTTTCGGATTCTTCTCCATCACCAAAATTTATGAAAAAATACCATCGTTCCTACAGCACATGTGCCCACGTCGTGCAAAAAAACTCATGAGTTTATCGCGCTCCGAGTATTTACTAATATTGACGCTTCATCGTTACCACAGAACGTCTACTACCGTGTCATCGCCGTCCGTGAGGGGGGGCCACGCACCGGAGACGCGTCCCGCCTCTTCGGACATGCCACCACACCACCCCGCATGTATGAGGGCCCGGTGCGACGCTCCAGTGGCATTGCTACGCCCAGTGCCCCCGTCCCGCCCAAACCTGTAGCGTTTGACCACGGGATCTAGCCCTTTGACTTTGCACGGACGGGCTTTGACCAGTGGACCTCCCCACCCGGTTGTGTTAGGTCAGCCCATAGGAACACTTTGGAGCAACATCCGGGCCAGACCCACAGCAAGATCCCCTCCGTGTAGACCCCACGCGTCCGTTTCCCCCCTCCAGGTGCCGGCGGCGGCGCCGTCCGTGAGGGGAGGCACACTCTGGACACGCGTGCCGGGTGTTTGCAACCGCCACAACACTTCCAGACTTGTGAGAGGCCGCCTACGCAAGATGTGGCGGCATGCTAGCTCCCGGAGGCCGCTGGCCACAGCCGTAGACGCTCGAAGGGCAATCCGCGTAGAGGGAATTTTTCGGATTCTTCTCCATCACCAAAATTTATGAAAAAATACCATCGTTCCTATAGCACATGTGCCCACGTCGTGCAAAAAAACTCATGATTTTATCGCGCTCCGAGTATTTAGTAATATTGACGCCGCATCGTTACCACAGAACGTCTACTACCGTGTCATCGCCGTCCGTGAAGGGGGGCCACGCACCGGAGACGCGTCCCGCCTCTTCGGACATGCCACCACACCACCCCGCAT
>NW_021262042.1:0-957 GCF_002162155.2 Triticum dicoccoides
GCACACGCCCTCCTGCCTACTGGCAGGAGGTTGAAGACGGTGGCGACCACGGTGGGCTGGGCCGCACAGTGCTGGACCAGCACAAGAGCTGGGCCGGCTCTGGTGGGCTGCACGGGTGAGGCCAGGTAAGTCCAGGTAAGTTCTGTTTTTTATATTTTTCTGTTCTGTTTTGTTTTATTTAATTTATTTTGCCACTGTTTTGAATTTAAAATAATTCAAACAATGCCAAAAACTCCTCTGAATATTTTATATTGCTAGATGGACTTTTCCAAAAGCTTATAAAATATTTCAGGGGTATTTGAAATTATATTCTAATTATATGAATATAACTCAAATTCAAATAGCTAATGAATTAAATCCAAAGTCCCAAAAATAAATCCTTAAAAATGTTCAATATTTTGGTTGGGACCAGAACCCTTACCAAAAATTATCAAACATTTAAGAGGAGCAGTTTGGAGCAATGAATGAGATTTCTAGGGTTTTTGCCCCTCTTTTATTTAGGGTTTTGAGGCTTCCAAAATTCCTCAGTTCAGGTTTCAAAAATTTAAACATGATGCTCAGATGGAAGCAGGCATAGGACAGGCCAGAACTAGGGATGTGACAACTCACCCCCACTAAACAAAAATCTCGTCCCGAGATTCAAGCGTAGGGTAAGGTGAAGGGAAAACGCAACTAGTATAATCTTCACGATCCAGGGTGCACTTCATAGGAGCGTTGATTCGATCACCATCATTGCCTCGAAGTCTTTCTCTAAGAACTCCAACTAACATGACAAGAAGAGGGAAGGAAAACTCTAGAAGAATTAATCTTCTCAAGGAACGAACAACTCAGGATTGACTCACGGAATGGGACATAGCAACATCTCTCGAGCTGAGAGACGAAGCACACCTCTAGAGGAATGGAGTGGAACAGATGACGAAGGTTCACTAGGTAGACAACGATTCCACACCTAAGAAG
>NW_021262043.1:0-1535 GCF_002162155.2 Triticum dicoccoides
CCCCACTTTGGCTTATGGCTGAAGACTTTTAATGTCAAGCCGAAAGTGGTGAGCGGCTGCTAAGCGGAGTGTGGAGGTGCCATGGTGGGCCGAATGGCCAACGTCCTATGGCTCGAGGGCTCCTTCGTGGAGACAATAAAAGGATGGCAATCGGGGTGGTTCTACATCACCGAGCCACGCGACCCCAAATGGGAAGCGGCCCCCGAATTCCGATCTGGCTTTCCCACACGGCTCACCTCCTGGAAAGATACGAGCCTAACATGGGGAGATTCGGAAGAGCTGACCGGACTCCAAACCTGCGTCAAAAAGCTAGTGAGCAAGAACCTCAAGCTCGTCAACATAGTCCAGGTCATGCTTATCCACTGGGTCCTCCCATGCCAACAACGGGCCTTCAAATTGTGGGAGTTCGATCAGGCACAGCACCCAACCTTGAGCGGGCTCTTCGACACCACGTACGAAGATGCATGGAAGGTGTTGTTCAAGGGTGCCGAGGCCCCCGCGTCCGCTACCGAGGATCGCGGATTCAGCTCGCGGTGCCAGGCCAACGAGGTAGGCTATTCTACCCTTTACGGGACTTTTGTCTTTCATAGTTTGACTCTAGGCGGATCTCGGGTAGGGGGTCCCGAACTGTGCGTCTAGGCAGATGGTAACAGAAGACAAGGGACACGATGTTTTTACCCAGGTTCGGGCCCTCTCAATGGAGGTAAAACCCTACTCCTGCTTGATTAATATTGATGATATGGGTAGTACAATAGTGGATCTACCACGAGATCAGAGAGGCTAAACCCTAGAAGCTAGCCTATGGTATGATTGTTGTTCGTCCTACGGACTAAAACTCTCCGGTTTATATAGACACCGGAGAGGGCTAGGGTTACACAGAGTCGGTTACAATGGGAGGAGATCTTCATATCGTATCGCCAAGCTTGCCATCCACGCCAAGGAAAGTCCCATCCGGGCACGGGACGGAGTCTTCAATCTTGTATCTTCATAGTCCGGGAGTCCGGCCAAAGGTCATAGTCCAGCCATCCGGACACCCCCTAATCCAGGACTCCCTCAGTGGGATTGTATCAGAATGAACAAGGGGGTTTTGCTTGCCTGACACTTCTGAAGATAGTATAGTTCTACATCGGTGTCATTGATCTCATCATCGGAACCACGTCTATCGAGAGGGGACTGATACCGGCAAACAAGGAAAAACACAATCAATGCAATGCACAATATGATGCATGATCATGACATGGCAATATGATGTGATTTGAGCTAATGCATCTAGCAACAAGTTAAATGAAGTTTGTTTGAATCCAAGATTCAAATTCAAACTCCATATGTAGATATTCAAATGCCATTCATATGATTTGTTCTAAACAGCAAGGTTAAGTTGCTTCATCATGCATGAAACCAGTACAGATGGATAGATTGGATTTTTTGGATCATTTTTCATATATAAATTATTTCATTTGGAGTTGTGGTTGAATTTCCATGAATTTTAGAAGTTTTGGACATTTTTTGGAATTTCCCGAGTTAAATTTAATCCA
>NW_021262044.1:0-11046 GCF_002162155.2 Triticum dicoccoides
AAAAGGCCATGTTTGAGTTTGAAATTTGAATCTTTGATTCAAATTTGTTCAAACCCTTCTGGTTTTAGTTGCATTAGCCCAACACACTCATGTTGCCATGTTTCATGCATGCATCATATTGTTGCACATTGTTTGGTGATGGTTGTGTATCGGTGTCCTTTGCGACAGGTTCTGCCTCCGAGGAGTACCGTGATTACCCTAACGAAGAACCGTATCAGTGCATCGAACCATCAGGCAAGCAACCAACCATTTGATCATATCGATACAATCCCATGTTCTCGCTCCTGCTCTCTTTTACTGCATTAAGACAACGCGTTTCAAACTGCTGTGTGCTACGGTAGTTGAACCCTTTTCCTCTGCATGACCTGTCATTGCCACAGTAACTAGATGAAACCCACTAGCATGTGTAGGAGTTGATTGAGCCATATGTATGTGTTGTTCCTACTTTGCTATGCCTGCTATGCTTAGAGTCATGTCAGGTCTGGTTCATCTGGGTGATGGGCTAGAGTGAAATGATTATGTCGGTAATGAGAGTGGTGTGGTGAACACGATTTGGTAAAGGTATCGATGAGAGGCCATGTAGGAGTACATGGTGGGTTGTTTCATTGAAGCCGACCTTAAGCACTGAGATCTGTATGTGTGATTTAAGATACAGCTACTACCATGCATTGGGCCCTGAAATATGACCCCGCTCGACTTCTTATTCACCCTAGCTCTCTGTCCAGGAGTTGCAAGTAGTTTCTGGTGTTTGTAGCCTACTGGAGGCCGTGGACAGCGCTGACCGTAGGGGTGGGCTGTGATGCGGTTGGTACGTGGCCGGGTGTACCGAATACCCGTTAGGTATCTCGGGAACCCTGTTCACATCGTTCGGGGCCGTATGGGAAGCCTCGGCCGGACTCCCTGCGGATGGAACCTGGATAGGCGATAAACCTGGGCTAGAGGCTTAAGTGTTTAGGTAGGTCGTGGTCTACACCCACGTCGGCTTTCGCTTGAAGTCTGCCGAGCACATGTCGTGTGCAGACGCTAAGTGGTGGAAACATGTATGAAGAAGTACACCCCTGCAGGGTTAACATGATCTATTCGAATAGCCGCGTCCGCGGTAAAGGACTACTTGGTTGCCTATACAGTTCATAGACAAGTAAATGGAAACTACTAAAAGCCTCAAGATAAGTGTGAGTGCCGAGGATGGCTCATCCGTAGGGAGACGGAGGTGGATCCTCGGTAGTGTATTGAAGTGGTGAGTAGTGGACTCGTGTGCGCAAAACCATTTCAAGTCAAAGTATCGTAGGGTAGTCTAGCCAAGAGTCAAAGCTGGCTTGCTGCAATAACTCCACCAACCCTTCTTGATAATATGCATGTATGTAGGATCTGATGTAAGTCTTGCTGAGTACCTTTGTACTCATGTTGCTATAATTTACATTTTTACAGAAGACGCTGCAACCCCTTCTGATGGGTTCTATGTAGACGTTGACATCAACGAGTAGGCTAAAGACCCGGGTGGTGACCCTGAGCTTGTGAAGGACCACGTAGTATAGCTAGGCTTTCCAAGCCTCTTTTATTTTATTAGTTGTCTGTACTCAGACAAGTTACTTCCGCTGCTGGTTTGTATGACTGTATGACTTGAATGTTGGGTCGTGAGACCCGTACCTTTGTGTATGTTATGTATGGCTCCCTGAGTCTTAAATAAAGTACTTGTATCGTAGAGTCATGTTGTGATGCTTCGTTGTATTTGCACATATCGAGCATATTGTGTGTATGATTGAAATGCTTGGTATGTGTGGGATCTGACTATCTAGTTGTTTATCTTTAGTAGCCTCTCTTACCGGGAAATGTCTCCTAGTGTTACCGCTGAGCCATGGTAGCTTGCTACTGCTCTGGAACACTTAGGCTGGCCGGCATGTGTCCTTCTTCGTTCCTGTGTCTGTCCCTTCGGGGAAATGTCACGCTTTGAGTACCGGAGTCCTGTTAGCCCGCTACAGCCCGGTTTACCGGAGTCCTGCTAGCCCAGTGCTACAGCCCGGACCCACTTGCTGATGACCGACACGTTCGAAGCTGGGTCATGGATGCCTGTCCCTGTAAGTCTGTGCCACTTTGGGTTTACGACTAGTCATGTCAGCCCGGGCTCCTTATCATATGGATGCTAGCGACACTATCATATACGTGAGCCAAAAGGCGCAAACGGTCCCGGGCAAAGGTAAGGCGACACCCGTGGGGATACCGTGCGTGAGGCCGCAAAGTGATATGAGGTGTTACTGGCTAGATCGATGTGACATCAAGTCGGGGTCCTGACAGTGTTGGCATCAGAGCCGGACTGCCTGTAGGTTCTCCAAGCCAAACTGGTCGATGTTGAGTCTAGAAATTCTTTAGTTATATGTAGGGGAATTGTTTGTGGGATGGAACGTAAGGCTCTTTTTACTCCTTTATCTTATGACATTCTGATCTGAGTCAGTCCGTTCTTCCACCGGGGGTTAAGGAATTAGGACCTATTCTCTCTATCAGGATCACGTGTTACTAATCAGTAGTACCTTATAAGTTTGATGGATACAAGCCTAGTTCAGTTCTACTACCACATTATGCTGTTAGAATGGATTCAGAACTTTGATATGATGATGTTGAGTGTGTATGAAATCCTTTGTCAAATGTCTCAAAATCCTTTTTGAGCATTTACAGCTGTTATGCTGCCGAAATTTTGCTAGAAATTCTAATGCCTTTGCATTACGATTGTGCTTTCAGATGGCCACTCGCGACCTCAATCAAGTGGTTCGCCTGACTCGATGCCTAGATGTACCCGGCCATACCGCCAAGTTGGTCAGGGTAATGACTGAGGCTGGATACCGTTGGTATCCTGAGTACACGGTCGAAGAGCAATTCTGAGACTTTAATCAAAGCCAGTATCTCTGCACTGTCCGGATATTTCCATCTTATCCTGGATCCACCGAGCCTCTTCACTGCTCCTATGGACTCGGGGTTACTATTGAGATGGCTGTGCAGGACGCCGCCTACTCTATGATGACCATTATGCGAGTCAGATCTGGTCTATTTCGGGACTCTGATTTCCGGTATATGCCAGGATCACTTCCGGGAGCACAAGGGTATCTCCAGGCTATCTATGCTGACCCCACTCAGGAGGATTCACGGACTCGCACCACTACTGAGATGCTCGAGGATAAGGACCGTGAAAATCGGGCCTTAAGGTTAGAGCTCTTCAATACCCGTGCTGACCACTGGGCCACCTTGACTCGGTTCGCACCGGCGGTGCAAGCTGGATATTCGGATATGCGCGATCTCTATCCTGTGAGATCTGCTTTGCCAGACGTGATAGGTTGGCGTGATGTAGGAGGCATCACCCCACCTCGCGGTCCCCGCAGGCCACCGTCTATTGGTCCAAGACCTCATCCTAGCCCCTATGGTCCACAAGCTCCGCGAGATCGTCTGTTTCCGGATGATCATGTTGAGCTTCCAGGCTATGGAGGTGACTTCTATGAGGACTACTACGGATCGGTCTGAGTTAGTGGTAGTAACACTAGTTCGCACTAGTTGTGTCGTCTATCGTCCCGCGTGACTCGTGGGATATGACCTAGTTTGTACTCTTTCCGGAGGTGTAGAAAAATAATGTATAGGAGCTTGGGATGCCTCCGATGAGATGTAATCCTCTTTTCACCGTGATAGTACTTGTTTGGTCTTGTACTAAACCCTGTATGGTGTGTATGACGATGGAATAAAGAAGCAGTTTCTGTTTTTACCATGTCATACGGATGATCATCTTGCATTTCGAGTTATTCCTTACATTCTGTATCCTATGTCGGAATTTTATCATTCTGACTAAATCATTGTCTTGTTTACCTAGGATGGTCAACACGCGCGCTAACCCTGCTTCTCAAGAGCAGGCCGAAGGCAGTGAAGCCAGGGATGCAAATCTGCCTCATCCTCCTTCACTAGCCGAGGTTATGATGGAAGCTGAGAGAAACAAGCGGGAGACCAACCGTTTGTTGGAGCGTATTGAACAGAACACAGCACACCATCAGAGGACTAACGTGGTGTCACTCAGTGATTTCATCAAATTACATCCACCCACGTTCCACCACTCCGTCGAGCCTCTCGACGCTGATGACTGGCTTCGCAGTATCGCTCACAAACTGCGTTCCGCGCTGGTAGCGGAGGCTGACAAGGTCACCTTTGCTGCATATCATCTTGAAGGCCCCGCCAGTCTATGGTGGGAGAATTATGGAGCTATGCGCCCAGCGGGCCATGTCACTACTTGGGCTGAATTCAGCGAGGCTTTCCGTGAACATCACATTCCGGAGGGTCTCATGGACCGTAAACGTGAAGAATTTTGCAGTTTCACCCAAGGCCGACTTTCTGTGGATGCTTACAGCAGGGAGTTTGGTAATCTCGCCCGATATGCAACTGAGGAAGTGTCTACTGATGCCAAGAAGCAAGCAAGGTTCCGTAAGGGACTTAGTCCTGAGCTTCGCCGCGACCTCCGTCTGCATGAGTGCACATCTTTTCAGAAACTTGTCAACAAAGCCATCAGTGCTGAAACTGGTCAGACTGACTATGACGCAACACGCAAGCATGGCCGTGACATGGGTTCCTCATCCGGTGCTCGTCCTCAGAAGCGCCGCGTGTGGGTACCCAACACCGCCCTGCCACCCAGGTTCACACCGAGGCCATCTTTCCAGGCGCCTCGCCCCGTTCAACAGTCTGCACCGGCCAAGCCCTATGGGGGTCCAACTAACAATGCTCCTCCACGTACCAGTTCCGTGACTTGTTTCAAGTGTGGGGAATCTGGTCACTATATGCGTGAGTGTCCCCAGACCAACCCCAACCAGTCTGCTAAAGCTGTTGGCCGTGGCAAGCCGACAGGAAAAATATTCCACGCCAAGCCGGTCACCGCTTCACGTGGCCATGTCAACTGTATCTCTGCCGAAGAAGCTCAAGAGGATCCCAACGTCGTTCTCGGTACGCTTCTTGTTAATTGCCACCCGGCATCTGTTCTTTTCGATACAGGAGCCTCTCATTCTTTTATATCTGAAAATTATGCTCGTTTGCATAACGTTGCATTCTGTGACATGCCATCCACTATGGAAATTTCTACTCCTCGTTCTAGATGGCAGACCTCTAGGGTAAGTTATGGAAATGAAATCCAAGTCGACAGACTTGTTTTTCTTGCATCTTTGATAGCCCTTAAATCTTCAGATATTAATATCATTCTGGGTATGGACTGGATGTCAGCTCATCATGCCCAAATTGATTGCTTCTCTAGGACTGTTCAACTCACCCATCCTTCGGGGAAGATAGTCAATGTCTTGACCCGAATAGCCAAGCGACAATTATATTCTCTTAACGCCAGCCCTTTGCCAGACCTTGAGGACATTCCGGTAGTCCGTGACTTCCCGGATGTCTTTCCAGAGGAATTGCCAGGTGTTCCACCTGACAGGGATGTTGAGTTCGTAATAGACCTCATTCCAGGAACCGTTCCGATTGCTAGAAGACCTTATAAGATGGCACCCCTAGAACTAGCCGAGCTTAAGAAACAACTCGATGAGTCCTTGAAAAAGGGTTTCATCCGACCTAGCTCATCTCCGTGGGCTTGCCCCGTCCTATTCGTCAAGAAGAAGGATGGTACGGACCGGATGGTTGTAGATTACCGACCTGTCAATTTGGTCACAATCAAGAACAAATATCCGCTTCCCAGGATCAACGACCTGTATGATCAGCTCGCTGGATCCTCAGTCTTCTCCAAGATGGATTTGAGGTTGGGCTACCATCAAATCAAAATCAGAAATGGGGACATTCCTAAAACGGCCTTTGTTACTCGTTATGGCCAATACGAGTACACCGTCATGTCCTTCAGATTAACCAACGCTCCAGCCACCTTTTCTCGGTTAATGAACTCAATCTTCATGGAGTATTTGGATAAATTCGTCGTGGTTTACCTCGATGATATACTCATCTACTCCAAGAACGAGGAAGAACATGCCGAACATCTAAGGCTAGTGTTGAAGAAACTTCGAGAGCATCGCCTTTATGCCAAATTTTCTAAATGTGAATTTTGGTTGTCAGAAGTGACCTATCTGGGTCATGTAATATCTGGTAAAGGTATTGCTGTTAACCCTGAGCGAGTTCAAGCCGTCCTTAATTGGACTCCACCTAAATCGGTCAAGCAAGTTCGGAGTTTTCTAGGCTTAGCGAGCTATTGTCGTCGCTTTGTCGAGAACTTCTCCAAGGTTGCTAAACCTCTAACCGAACTCCTCAAGAAAGATAAGAAGTTCGAGTGGACTCCACAATGTGAGCACAGCTTTCAGGAACTGAAAAGACGCCTGACTTCTGCTCCCGTACTGGTACCGCCAGACTTCTCCAAAGACTTTGTTATCTACTGCGACGCCTCGCGACAAGGACTAGGTTGCATCCTTATGCAAGATCGACATGTAATTGCCTACGCCTCACGGCAGTTGCACCCACATGAGGAGAATTATCCTACTCATGATCTAGAGCTTGCAGCCGTAGTCTATGCACTTAAGACCTGGCAACATTACCTTCTCGGTAATCGTTGCGAAATATTCACTGATCACCAAAGTCCGAAGTACATTTTCACCCAACCGGATCTGAATCTCAGGCAAAGACGTTGGGTTGAATTGATCACAGACTTCGACTTAGGAATAACCTACACCCCAGGGAAAGCCAACGTCATGGCTGATGCGCTAAGTCGTAAATCTTATTGCAACAACCTGATGTTACAACAAGGTCAACCGCTTCTCCATGAGGAATTTCGGAAGCTTAACCTTCACATTGTACCTCAAGGTTTTCTTTCCACCTTGGTAGCAAAACCTACTCTTACGGAGCAAATCATCGCTGCCCAAAAGCGAGATAAGGGAATATCTAAAATCAAAGAGAACATTGCTAGCGGAGGTGCTAGTTGTTTCTCCACAAATGATCATGGTGTTGTGTACTTTGAGAACCGTCTAGTGGTTCCCAAGAACCAGCATCTACGGCAGTTGATCCTTAAGGAGGCTCATGAATCTCCTCTCACCATTCATCCCGGTAGTACTAAGATGTATCAGGACCTACGCCAGAGGTTCTGGTGGACTAGGATGAAGAGAGAAATTGCTCAGTTTATTGCAAATTGCGACGTCTGTCGTCATGTAAAAGCAGAGCATCAACGGCCTGCTGGCACCCTTCAACCCTTAGCTATTCCTGAATGGAAATGGGATAAAATTGGTATGGATTTCATTACCGGTTTTCCCAGGACCAAGAGAGGGAATAATGCTATTTTCGTCGTGGTCGATCGTCTTTCCAAAGTATCCCATTTCCTACCTGTTCGTGAGAATATAACCGCTAGTCAGCTGGCAGACTTATACATCTCCCGAATAGTGTCCCTTCATGGTGTTCCTTTGGAAATTAACTCGGATCGAGGAAGTCTTTTCACCTCTCGATTTTGGGAAAGTTTCCAAAATGCTATGGGGACTCGTCTCTCCTTTAGCACCGCTTTCCACCCTCAGTCAAGTGGTCAAGTGGAACGCGTCAACCAGATTCTAGAAGACATGCTTCGAGCCTCTGTTATCTCATTCGGAATGGACTGGGAGAAGTGCCTTCCATTTGCCGAATTCGCTTACAACAACAGCTATCAATCTAGCTTGGGTAAAGCCCCTTTTGAAGTTCTCTATGGACGACGGTGTCGAACACCCCTTAACTGGTCAGAGACCGGGGAAAGACAATTCTTTGGCCCGGATATGATTCAGGAAGCAGAAGAACAAGTTCGTATCGTTCGTGAAAAGTTGAAAACAGCCCAATCTCGTCAAAAGAGTCAATATGACCGAAAACATAAGGCTATGACTTTCGAGGTTGACGAGAAGGTTTATCTTCGGGTCACCCCTCTGAAGGGAACCCAACGTTTCGGTATCAAAGGCAAATTGGCTCCTCGTTACATTGGACCCTTTCACATTCTCGCCAAACGAGGAGAAGTTGCCTACCAGTTGGAACTACCTCCGCACCTCTCCAGAGTCCACGATGTCTTCCACGTTTCTCAACTCAGGCGTTGCTTCTCGGATCCTATCCGTGAAGTGGACCACGAAACGCTTGATCTCCAAGATAATCTTACATATCGAGAGTACCCCATTCGTATCCTCGACCAGGCCGAACGTACCACCCGACGTCATAATATCAAGTTTCTCAAAGTTCAATGGTCGCACCATTCTGAGGATGAAGCAACTTGGGAAAGGGAGGATCGTCTTCGACTCGAGTATCCCGCCTTCTTCCCGGAGGAACCCAAATCTCGGGACGAGATTCTTTTGAGTGGGGGTAAGTTGTCACACCCTAGCTAGTCATGCATCAGAGTGTGTGCATCATATTTAAAATTCCATTTAAATTGAAATGGGGATTTGTGAAACCCTCAGAATCATTTCTGAAAATGGTCCAAATAAAAATTTCTCCAAAAGGGTCCAAGAAAATGCTCATGTTGCTCTCTGAAAATATTGGACAGAGATAAAAATCAAACCAATATTTTTAAGAGCTCATAGGTATTTATTTTGGGCATTTGGAATTAATGCATAAATATTTGCTTTGGAAATATATTAGTTATATATATATTAATATATGTCCAAATATTATGCTAAATATAAAGGAGCTCTGGAATAATATATCTAGCTCCTGCAAAAATTGGCATAAGTTAAATAAATGATTTAATATATTATTTAAATCAAAACAAATGTCAGAAATTAGAAAACAGAAAAATAAATAATAGGAGGAGCTTACCTGGGCTCCTCCACTGTGCGGCCCAGCCAGCTGGCCGGCCCAGACAGCAGGCGGCCCAGCCCGCCTCCCTCCTCTGTCGTCTTCGTCCTCGACAGAGGGAGGGGAGTGTGGCCGGCGCGCGCGCGCGCCACCGCGCCACGCCACCTGCTCGGCTGCCTGCCTGCCCTCCCCTCCTCGCTCGATGCCCCGGACGACGCCACGCCTCCCCCCTGCTCTCTCTCACTCTCCCTCAGTTCCTCCCTCCTCTCCCTCGCTCTCTCTCTCACACGGCCGAACACCACCCTCGCCGCCGTTCGCCATAGCAGCCGTCACCGGCCACCCCTCGCTCCCCCGACTAGCCCAGAGGCTCCGCCTCGACCCCCTCTTCCTCCCCACCGATCCACGGGTCTCTGGAAGCCCTGCATCGCCGCCTACGTCGCCGTTCCCCTCCTCGGCCACCGGAGGTCATCGCCGTCGATTCACTGCACTCCGGCCGTCCCCGAGCCCGCTAACCATCCCTGCAGCTCCGCGGTGAGCCACTGATTCGATTCCCCCTTGCCCCATCGTCCCTAGCCTCCTGTAGCTGCCGCCTCCTTTGAGCTCCGAAGGTCGCCGCCGCCGTGCCTCGTCGCCGCCGTGGCTGGAGCCGTTGTAGCTCGAAGCCGAGCACACCATCATGCTCCACACCTCACTAGGAGCACGTAGCACGCACCAACGCCTCCCCTAACGCCCTGCAACGCCGATTCCGACCGCACCCGAACTCCGGCCGCCGCTCACGAGCTCGCCGTCGACGGTACAGGCCACCTCAGGCACGGCCACCACCACCGTTCGACGCGCGGGAGCAAGGGCTCTCCAACGAGCCCAAGCACGGCCTCGCCCGTGCCCTGTAGCGCGATCCCGCATCGCGCCGCCGTCTCGGGCCTCGCCGGCGTCATGTCGCCGGTGGGTTTGACCCACCTTGACCACGGTAGGACCCCCCCTGTGTCCCTGATAGGTGGGCCCAGCCCTGTAGCTAATTAGGATTAGCACTAACCGAATCAGTTAAACTAACTACCCCCCCTGACACTGACAGTGGGCCCCAGCGCCACTAATTCCTAATTAGAATTAAATTAACCCTGTTAAACCCCCTCTGTCACTGACGTGTGGCCCCCACACGTCAGGTTTGACCTCAGCCAGCCGCAGTTGACCACTGACGTCATGCTGACGTCATGCTGGCGCAATAATTATATTTCTGGATTTAAATTTAATCAGGAAATTCCAGAATATTATTTAAACTTCAAAAATTCATAGCTTTTATTCTGTAACTCCAAATTGGACAAATTATATATGAAAAATGATCAGAAAAATCCAATCTATCCATCTGTACTATTTTCATGCATGATCAAACAAGTTAAATTGATGTTTTAAGCAGAACAAGGAAAAGCACTTTAAAAGGCCATGTTTGAGTTTGAAATTTGAATCTTTGATTCAAATTTGTTCAAACCCTTCTGGTTTTAGTTGCATTAGCCCAACACACTCATGTTGCCATGTTTCATGCATGCATCATATTGTTGCACATTGTTTGGTGATGGTTGTGTATCGGTGTCCTTTGCGACAGGTTCTGCCTCCGAGGAGTACCGTGATTACCCTAACGAAGAACCGTATCAGTGCATCGAACCATCAGGCAAGCAACCAACCATTTGATCATATCGATACAATCCCATGTTCTTGCTCCTGCTCTCTTTTACTGCATTAAGACAACGCGTTTCAAACTGCTGTGTGCTACGGTAGTTGAACCCTTTTCCTCTGCATGACCTGTCATTGCCACAGTAACTAGATGAAACCCACTAGCATGTGTAGGAGTTGATTGAGCCATATGTATGTGTTGTTCCTACTTTTCTATGCCTGCTATGCTTAGAGTCGTGTCAGGTCTGGTTCATCTGGGTGATGGGCTAGAGTGAAATGATTATGTCGGTAATGAGAGTGGTGTGGTGAACACGATTTGGTAAAGGTATCGATGAGAGGCCATGTAGGAGTACATGGTGGGTTGTTTCATTGAAGCCGACCTTAAGCACTGAGATCTGTATGTGTGATTTAAGATACAGCTACTACCATGCATTGGGCCCTGAAATATGACCCCGCTCGACTTCTTATTCACCCTAGCTCTCTGTCTAGGAGTTGCAAGTAGTTTCTGGTGTTTGTAGCCTACTGGAGGCCGTGGACAGCGCTGACCGTAGGGGTGGGCTGTGATGCGGTAGGTACGTGGCCGGGTGTACCGAATACCCGTTAGGTATCTCGGGAACCCTGTTCACATCGTTCGGGGCCGTATGGGAA
>NW_021262045.1:0-1401 GCF_002162155.2 Triticum dicoccoides
TTGCACATATCGAGCATATTGTGTGTATGTTATTGAAATGCTTGGTATGTGTGGGATCTGACTACCTAGTTGTTTATCCTTGGTAGCCTCTCTTACCGGGAAATGTCTCCTAGTGTTTCCACCGAGCCATGGTAGCTTGCTACTGCTCCGGGACACTTAGGCTGGCCGGCATGTGTCCTTCTTCGTTCCTGTGTCTGTCCCTTCGGGGAAATGTCACGCGATGAATACCGGAGTCCTGTTAGCCCGCTACAGCCCGGTTCACCGGAGTCCTGCTAGCCCAGTGCTACAGCCTGGATTCACTCGCTGATGACCGACACGTTCGATGCTGGGTCATGGATGCCTGTCCCCGTAAGTCTGTGCCACTTTGGGTTTACGACTAGCCATGTCAGCCCGGGCTCCTTATCATATGGATGCTAGCGACACTGTCATATACGTGTGCCAAAAGGCGCAAACGGTCCCGGGCAAAGGTAATGCGACACCCGTGGGGATACCGTGCGTGAGGCCGCAAAGTGATATGAGGTGTTACATGCTAGATTGATGTGGCATTGAGTCGGGGTCCTGACAGCGTTGGTATCAGAGCTTGACTGCCTGTAGGATTACCAAGCCAAACTGGTCGAAGTTGAGTCTAGAAAATTCTTTAGTTATATAAGGGAATTGATTGTGGGATGGAACGTAAGGCTCTTTTTACTCCTTATACCTCATGCCCTTCTGATCTAAGTTATCTTATCTTTCCTGCGGGGATTAAGAACTAGGCTATCTCTTCTTTCTATTAGGATCACGTGTTACTAATCAGTAGACTTATAAGATTGTTGGATTTAAGTCTCAGTTCAGTTCCTACTACTTCCGTATGTTAATTGTTGATCTCGGAACCTTGATATTGTGCTTCTGAGTGGTTATGCCACCATTTTTGTGATTGTCTCAAATCTTTTTGAGCAATTATAGCCGTTATGCTGTCCGAGTCATCCCAGGTCTCTAAATAGTCCGATGCATTTGCAAATCCCTTCCTTCTGTTTCCGATGTTCCCATGGGCCAGATTAACCACACTAATCGGTGTGTTGAGGTAATTATTGCCTCGACATATATGTTGGAATTATTATTATGACCCTAAGTGCTTAGGGGATCATCTAGTGGTCTAGCCATGATTTGTGTCCTAGTGTGAAGATTCTGGCCTTTATTCTCGGAAGCATCCCGTGATGCTACTTAGTAGTAGGTATTCTACTCCTGGGTTCTGAACCCGAGATTCACTCTACCTACTTCATGTGGATAGTAATTGCTAGTGCCTTTAGGATATTAGTAACCTTTGCGATAGTCCTTGAAGTCCGTGGTATCTTCTTCTTCCAAATACCATGAACTACTTATGGCAGATGTTTATTGGATCAAAAAAAATCACAATTAGAGTAC
>NW_021262046.1:0-1179 GCF_002162155.2 Triticum dicoccoides
AACTTCATACCTTACAACTCAGGCAAGAACTCCTTCTTTGACTGATCCATCTTGAACACCTTCAAGATCACGTCAAGGCATGTGCTCATTTGAAAGTACTATTAAGCGTTTTGATCTATCCTTATAGATCTTGATGCTCAATGTTCAAGTAGCTTAATCCAGGTTTTCCATTGAAAACACTTTCCAAATAACCCTATATGCTTTCCAGAAATTCTACGTCATTTCTGATCATTAATATGTCAACAACATATACTCATCAGAAATTCTATAGTGCTCCCACTCACTTCTTTGGAAATACAAGTTTCTCATAAACTTTGTATACACCCAAAATCTTTGATCATCATCAGAGCATACATTCCAACTCCGAGATGATCACTCCAGTCCTCAGAAGGATTGCTGGAGCTTTGCATACTTATTAGCATATTTCAGGATGGACAAAACCTTCCGGTTGTATCACATACAACCTTTCCTCAAGAATCGTCGAGGAAACAATGTTTTGACATCCTATCTGCAAGATTTCATAAATAATGCAGTAATTGCTAATATAATTCCAACAGACTCTTAGCATCGCTACGAGTGAGAAAGTCTCATCGTAGTCAACTCCTTGAACTTGTCGAAAAACATCTTAACGACAAGTCGAGCTTTCTCAATGGTGACACTTACCATCATTGTCTGTCTTCCTTTCAAAATCCATCTGTACTCAACAGCCTTACGACCATCGAGTAGTTCTTCCAAAGTCTACACTTTGTTTTCATACATGGATCCTCTCTCGGGTTTTATGGCCTTGAGCCATTTATCGGAATCCGGGCCCACCATCGCTTCTCCATAGCTCGTAGGTTCATTGTTGTCTAGCAACATGACTTCCAAGACAGGATTACCGTACCACTCTGAAGTAGTACGTATCCTTGTCACCCTATGAGGTACGGCAGTGATTTGATCCGAAACTTCATGATCAATATCATAAGCTTCCACTTCAATTGGTGTAGGTGCCACGGGAACAACTTCCTGTGCCCTGCTACACACTGGTTGAAGTGATGGTTCAATAACCTCATCAAGTCTCCACCATCCTCCCACTCAACTCTTTCGAGAGAAACCTTTCCTCGAGAAAGGACCCGATTCTAGAAACAATTCATATTGCTTTCGGATCTGAATTAGGAGGTATACCCAACTGTTTTGGGT
>NW_021262047.1:0-1352 GCF_002162155.2 Triticum dicoccoides
TTCAGCCCCCTCGTCAGAATCACTTGCGGGTACTCAATGAGCTGACCCGACTTTAGTCACCATCTGTATAGTATGTATGTATGTATAGTATATACCCGTGATCACCTCCCAAGTGATCACGGCCCGATAGTATAGCAAGGCAGACTGACAAGAATGTAGGGCCAATGATGATAAACTAGCATCCTATACTAAGCATATAGGATTGCAGGTAAGGTATCAACAGATGTAGCGACAATGTCAGGCTATGCATCAGAATAGGATTAACGAAAGCAGTAACATGCTACACTACTCTAATGCAAGCAGTATAGAGTAGAATAGGCGATATCTGGTGATCAAGGGGGGGGCTTGCCTGGTTGCTCTGGCAAGAGAGAGGGGTCGTCAACTACGTAGTCGAACTGGGCAGCAGCAGCGTCGGTCTCGTAGTCTACCGAAGAGAAGAGGGGGAAGAAACAATAAATACAGTGCAAACATAAGCAAGACGACGCAAGACATGACAAAGAGCGGTGCTAGGTGTGTTCTAACGCAGTATGGGGTGATGCTGGCGAAGGGGGAAATCGTCCGGGAAAGTATTCCCGGTGTTCCGTGTTTTCGGGCAGCGGAGCCGGAGGGGGAAAGTTGCGAGTTTGATATGTTAGGAGTGTGTGGCGGACGAACGGGTTGCGTATCCGGATTCGTCTCGTCGTTCTGAGCAACTTTCATGTTGAAAATATTTTAATCCGAGTTACGGATTAAAAGATATGATTTTTAAAAGATTTTAACAATTTTGGAATTTAATTATTTATTTAATTAATTCGAAAAAAATGTATTTATGACGTCAGCATGATGTCATGCTGACGTCAGCAGTCAACAGGGGTTGACTGAGTCAACCCTGACATGTGGGTCCCGTGGGACCCACCTGTCATACTCTATTTAGGTAACTAGTGTTTAGGCTAAACTAATTACTGTTTAATTAGACTAACAGGTTAATTAGATTAATTAAGTAGGATTAATTAACTTAATTAATTTAGTCAATTAATTAATTAATTATTATTATTATTATTTTAATTCTTTTTTTAATTCTTTTTCTTTTTTTTATAAAACCGTTCTGGGGCCGGGCCCCACATGTCTGTGGCCCATAGGGGCCAAACAGGCGCGCGGGTAACGGAAAACGGGCACGAGCGTGGGCACCCGTCGAGGTTGACCTGGGTGCGGCGGACGGAGCCCAGGGGCGCCGGACCCAGGTGCTGACTGACCGGGGCCGCAGTGCGCGGCGGCGGCGAGCGCAAGGGACGGATGCGCGCGGGCGCGTGCCCGAGGCCACCAGGGAAGGCGGGCTCCGGTTAGCTGTGGAGCAGAGGCGGATTGGGCCGGCG
>NW_021262048.1:0-1199 GCF_002162155.2 Triticum dicoccoides
CACTCCGGAACCTTCTAGAACCTTCCCGGTACAATACCGAAAAATCCCGAACATTTTCCGGTGGCCAAAATAGGACTTCCCATATATAAATCTTTACCTCCGGACCATTCTGGAACTCCTCGTGACGTCCAGGATCTCATCCGGGACTCCGAACAACATTCGGTAACCACATACAAACTTCCTTTATAACCCTAGCGTCATCGAACCTTAAGTGTGTAGACCCTACGGGTTCGGGAGACATGTAGACATGACCGAGACGTTCTCCGGTCAATAACCAACAGCGGGATCTGGATACCCATGATGGCTCCCACATGTTCCACGATGATCTCACCGGATGAACCACGATGTCAAGGACTTAATCAATCCCGTATTCAATTCCCTTTGTCTATCGGTATGTTACTTGCCCGAGATTCGATCGTCGGTATCCAATACCTTGTTCAATCTCGTTACCGACAAGTCACTTTACTCGTTCCGTAACACATCATCCCGTGATCAACTCCTTGGTCACATTGCGCATATGATGATGTCCTACCGAGTGGGCCCAGAGATACCTCTCTGTTTACACGGAGTGACAAATCCCAGTCTCGATCCGCATAAAACAATAGATACTTTCGGAGATACCTGTAGTGCACCTTTATAGTCACCCAGTTACGTTGTGACGTTTGATACACCCAAAGCACTCCTACGGTATCCAGGAGTTACACGCTCTCATGGTCGAAGGAAGAGATACTTAACATTGGCAAAGCTCTAGCAGATGAACTACACGATCTTTTGTGCTAGTCTTAGGATTGGGTCTTGTCCATCACATCATTCTCCTAATGATGTGATCCCGTTATCAACGACATCCAATGTCCATAGCCAGGAAACCATGACTATCTGTTGATCACAACGAGCTAGTCAACTAGAGGCTCACTAGGGACATATTGTGGTCTATGTATTCACACGTGTATTACGATTTCCGGATAATACAGTTATAGCATGAATAAAAGACAATTATCATGAACAAGGAAATATAATAATAATACTTTTATTATTGCCTCTAGGGCATATTTCCAACAGTCTCCCACTTGCACTAGAGTCAATAATCTAGTTCACATCGCCATGTGATTAACACTCACAGGTCACATCGCCATGTGACTAATACCCAAGAGTTTACTAGAGTCAGTAGTCTAGTTCACATCACTATGTGATTAACACTC
>NW_021262049.1:0-1367 GCF_002162155.2 Triticum dicoccoides
AGATTCGATCAGGCGAAGATGTGAGTGACCTCAACTATGATTATGACAATAAACAGTGCGTAGCACGTGGTGGAAATTGGTGGATGGGATGGTGGACAGCGGATGGGATAATGATGCAGCGGCTGCGTGACTAATGTGAACAGAACTCGAAACTCTAAAGGAACTAGACACTAAGACCAGCAACTCGACACGGCGATGCAACCGATAATTCAATAATGCAAACAATGAAAAGAAAATTGCAAAGGCTCAGTCTGGCTAGGACAAAGGATGAATAGATCTAACTTTTGTTTTGTGGCTTTTTCTTGGACAATAGGTAAGAAAATAAATCTAATCTAGGAAAAACTGGAAATTCTCACCGAGCAACTTCAAGACTGATACCACTTGATAGAGGCGAGGTGTCCCGATCTTTCGATGAGATGATAACTATCGATTTGGTGAAGATGACTTTGACGATCCGACTACAAACATGCACGACGTTGCGCCTTAGCAATCGCTAAACCAACTCCGAGAGGTTATTGACCACGCTGGAGCACAATCAACCTGACCACGAAGGTCTATTCCTGCAAGCAATCGAAGAACAAGCAAGAATATGATAAAAGCAATCTGAATATTGCGAGTATATATGAAGTATTGATAAAGGTGGGGATCCGTAAGCGGTCTTGGTCTGGTCGTTGGACACAAACGAAGTACACGAAGTTGCAATGGCTAACTTTTAACTAAACAAATCCCCAGGAAAAGCTACTAGATGGATCTACTTATATAGGAGCAAGGGGTGGCGGCCAAGGAGGTGGAAGGACGTCCCAAGGCAGCCTAAAACTAAATCTAGGTCGTACAAGGCCAATGGGCCCAAGTGGAGGTGATGTAACACCTTTGGACTTGTAGTTTGACTCGGATTCTGCTGCAGCATCAGATTGTTTCGTACACAACTCAACGCTCCGGACGAATTTGAAGGTGATTCCAATTGGGTTGTAAAGTGCACGAAATCTAGTTTCCAACAAAAAACGAATCACCCAATTCGGAGTCCGTATGAAAAACTTGTGTGCGTTTTGAGTCAGGTGTGTCTGTGCAGTCCGAATCTGAATCCAGAACGTGAGAGACTTGGACTCTATCTTCTCTTGGGCCAAAAGTGACGTGAGAGAACTTTTTGGACAGCAAATAAACATCTCTTTCTTCCTTATCTTCATATGTGGATTGTACAAATGTCCCATACACCTGCAATTAGACAAAACACAAAAGTGTGTGAAGTATTTTTGTTCTGGATAACATAAATAGATTATTGAATAGTTTGCACTAGAAATCACCTGACAAATATGCATATATGCAATATTTTTGGTCATATCCAAGGTAGTCATGTCCTCATCACTAAG
>NW_021262050.1:0-1003 GCF_002162155.2 Triticum dicoccoides
AATTCTGGTGTTGATCATGTTTTGCTCTTGGGAGAGGTTTAGTCAACGGATCTGCTACATTCAGGTCCGTATGTACTTTACAAATCTCTATGTCTCCATCTTGAACATTTTCACGGATGGAGTTGAAGCGACGCTTGATGTGCCTTGTCTTCTTGTGAAACCTGGGCTCCTTGGCAAGTGCAATAGCTCCAGTGTTGTCACAGAAGAGCTTGATCGGCCCCGACGCATTGGGTATGACTCCTAGGTCGGTGATGAACTCCTTCACCCATATTGCTTCATGTGCTGCCTCCGAGGCTGCCATGTACTCCGCTTCACATGTAGATCCCGCCATGACGCTTTGCTTGCAACTGCACCAGCTTACTGCCCCACCATTCAAAATATACACGTATCCGGTTTGTGACTTAGAGTCATCCAGATCTGTGTCGAAGCTAGCGTCGACGTAACCTTTTACGACGAGCTCTTCGTCACCTCCATAAACGAGAAACATTTCCTTAGTCCTTTTCAGGTACTTCAGGATATTCTTGACCGCTGTCCAGTGTTCCTTGCCGGGATTACTTTGGTACCTTCCTACCAAACTTACGGCAAGGTTTACATCAGGTCTGGTACACAGCATGGCATACATAATAGTACCTATGGCTGAGGCATAGGGGATGACACTCATCTCTTCTATCTCTGCTGCCGTGGTCGGACATTGAGCTGAGCTCAATTTCACACCTTGCAAAACAGGCAAGAACCCTTTCTTGGACTGATCCATTTTGAACTTCTTCAAAATCTTATCAAGATATGTGCTTTGTGAAAGACCTATGAGGCGTCTTGATCTATCCCTATAGATCTTGATGCCTAATATATAAGCAGCTTCTCCAAGGTCCTTCATTGAAAAACTCTTATTCAAGTAGGCCTTAATGATGTCCAAAAGTTCTATATCATTTCCCATCAAAAGTATGTCATCTACATATAGTATGAGAAATGCTATAGAGCTCCCACTCACTTTCTTGTAAACACA
>NW_021262051.1:0-1210 GCF_002162155.2 Triticum dicoccoides
CTCCGGTGCCCTCCGCGGCTCGTTTGGTTGCCGGAACGGCAAAAATCACTTCCGCCGCCGCGTCGGGCTCGCCGGCGGCTAAACGCCGGTGCAGCCGACCCGGGTTTGACCACGGGTGGGCCCTGGTTGACTCCCCTGAGTCAATGACAGGTGGGGCCCAGCCCTGTTAATTAAACAGGTTTAGTTTTAATTAAACTTTAATTAATTTAATCACCCTGACATGCGGGACCCACTGTCAGGTTTGACCCGGACGTGTTCCGTTGACCTGCTGACGTCACACTGACGTCAGGCTGACGCAATAATTGATTTTCTGGAATTATTCTAATATAGGAAATTCCAGAATATAATTTAAACTTCAAAAATTCATAACTTTTATTCTGTAACTCCAAATCAGACAAATTATATATGAAAAATGATCAGAAAAATCCAATCTATCCATCTGTACAATTTTCATGCATGACTAAACAAGTTAACTTGATGTTTAATGCAGAACAAGGAAAAACACTTTAAAGGGCCATGTTTGAGTTTGAAATTTGAATCTTTGATTCAAATTGGTTCAAACCCTTCTGGTCTTAGTTGCATTAGCCCAACACACTCATATTGCTATGTTTCATGCATGCATCATATTGTTGCACATTGTTTGGTAATGGTTGTATATCGGGGTTCTTGCGGCAAGATCTGCCCCCGAGGAGTACCGTGATTACCCTAACGAAGAACCGTATCAGTGCATCGAACCATCAGGCAAGCAACCAACCATTTGATCATATCGATACCATCCCATGTTCTCGCTCCTGCTCTCTTTTACGCGTTTCAAACTGTTGTGTGCTACGGTAGTTGAACCCACTTCCTCTGCATGACCTATCATTGCCACAGTAACTAGATGAAACCCACTAGCATGTGTAGGAGTTGATTGAGCCATATGTATGTGTTGTTCCTACCTTGCTATGCCTGCTATGCTTAGAGTCGTGTCAGGTCTGGTTCATCTGGGTGATGGGCTAGAGTGAAATGATTATGTCGGTAATGAGAGTGGTGTGGTGAACACGATTTGGTAAAGGTATCGATGAGAGGCCATGTAGGAGTACATGGTGGGTTGTTTCATTGAAGCCGACCTTAAGCACTGAGATCTGTATGTGTGATTTAAGAATCAGCTACTACCATGCATTGGGCCCGAAACCAATGGACCCTCTCGGCTTCTTATTCACCCTAGTTC
>NW_021262052.1:0-838 GCF_002162155.2 Triticum dicoccoides
AATGGTGCATTTTGAACACAGAAAAACAATGGAGTTCAAATAAGTTCAGAAAAAAATGAAATCTCTTTGTAACAGACGAGTTTCCGGATGAAACCCTGATACTTCGAAAGAGATTGTCCGTTTTGTACACGAAGTGCATCCAGTTTTTGCCGTAACCCTCTCTACTTTGTCGCACATGCTGTGTGGGTGAAATTATGATACCATGACAACTTGGAACCTTTTCGGAGTTCATTTCAAATGCATTTCAATTTCATGGTCTTAAGGTGAAAACAATCAGTAAATGCATGAAAAAAAACAAATGAAGTCAGAAAGGGTTGTAAATCGATGATGTGTCTTTGAATGGTGCATTTTGAACACAGAATAACTATGGAGTTCAAATAAGTTCAAAAAAATGAAATCCCTTTGTAACAGACGAGTTTCCGGATGAAACCCTGATGCTTCGAAAGAGATTGTCCGTTTTGTACACGAAGTGCATCCAGTTTTTTCCGTAACCCTCTCTACTTTCTCGCACATACTATGTGGGTGAAATGATGATACCATGCCAACTTGGAACCTTTTCAGAGTTCATTTCAAATGCTTTTCGATTTCATGGTCTTATAGGTGAAAATAATCAGTAAATGCATGAAAAATAACAAATGAAGTCAGAAAGGGTTGTAAATTGATGATGTGGCTTTGAATGGTGCATTTTGGACACAGAAAAACAATGGAGTTCAAATAAGTTTAAAAAAAATGAAATCCCTTTGTAACAGACGAGTTTCCGTATGAAACCCTGATACTTCGAAAGAGATTGTCCGTTTTGTACACGAAGTGCATCCAGTTTTTGTCGTAACCCTCTCTA
>NW_021262053.1:0-9191 GCF_002162155.2 Triticum dicoccoides
ATATGGAGGAAGAGGGGGGAATTTCGTGGCCCTTGGTGGAGGGGTCCGAAATCAACCCTATCTCTTGTTTCCCCACACATACGGACTCTAAAAATAGCCTATACTTATGTATTTCGAAATTACATGGGCCTGGCCCAATAATAAGGTGACGCAGCACCTAAAATAGCCTCGGGACGAAATTTATGAAGTGGCATCTTGTATATTTCGTCCAAGGCTTCATGCACCCATTATGGTGGCTTCAAAGTCCTGAAATCATCACTTGTAACTCCGTTCTTGTTCCCCTTGCGCATGCCATCATCTCCATGCTTGTTCTTGCTCCAATGTTCATCCTTCTCCAAGCTAGGCCCTTCATTTGTAAGCAAAACAAATGTATCCAATTTAGGCAGCATCATATTCTCATGAACATTAGAATCATTACCTAGAAACGAAAGTACCTGGTAATTTAGTTGGCGTGCACGAGCTCTATTAATTGGTCCAGTATGTATAGCAGCAGGGGCTGTGGGTGTAACAATTGTATTGATGTCCTCATCAAAACTCCTCACTTGTGTGACCGTTTTGGGCTGCGGCCAACTCTCAATAGCTTCAATCTTGGCTTTATCAACTTCAATTCCCTGTGGAGTAACAACATAGCCAAGAAAAGATACTCGGTCGGTGCAGAAGATGCACTTCCCAAGGTTACCAAACAAACGTGCATCACGTAGAGCAATAAAAACAGCACGTAAATGTTCCAAATGTTCTTCCAAAGATCTGCTATAAATCAATATGTCATCAAAGTAAACTACCACAAATCGTCCAATGAAAGCACGTAAAACTTCGTTCATTAATCTCATGAAAGTACTAGGTGCATTAGTTAACCCAAAAGGCATGACTAACCACTCATATAATCCAAACTTAGTTTTAAATGTTGTTTTCTATTCATCTCCCAATTTCATACGAATTTGATGGTAGCCACTACGCAAATCAACTTTGGAGAATATTGTAGAGCCACTCAATTCATCAAGCATATCATCTAGCCTAGGAATAGGATGACGATAACGAATAGTAATATTATTAATGCCTCTACTGATGAGGACATGACTACCTTGGATATGACCAAAAATATTGCATATATGCATATTCGTCAGGTGATTTCTAGTGCAAACTATTCAATAATCTATTTATGTTATCCAGAACAAAAATACTTCACACACTTTTGTGTTTTGTCTAATTGCAGGTGTATGGGACATTTGTACAATCCACATATGAAGATAAGGAAGAAAGAGATGTTTATTTGCTGTCCAAAAAGTTCTCTCACGTCACTTTTGGCCCAAGAGAAGATAGAGTCCAAGTTTCTCACGTTCTGGATTCAGATTCGGACTGCACAGACACACCCGACTCAAAACGCACACAAGTTTTTCATACGGACTCCGAATTGGGTGATTCTTTTTTTGTTGGAAACTAGATTTCGTGCACTTTCCAACCCAATTGGAATCACCTTCAAATTCGTCCGGAGCGTTGAGTTGTGGACGACACAATCTGATGCTGCAGCAGAATCCGAGTCAAACTACAAGTCCAAAGGTGTTACATCACCTCCACTTGGGCCCATTGGCCTTGTACGACCTAGATTTAGTTTTAGGCTGCCTTGGGACGTCCTCCCACCTCCTTGGCCTCCACCCCTTGCTCCTATATAAGTAGATCCATCTAGTAGCTTTTCCTGGAGATTTGTTTAGTTAAAAGTTAGCCATTGCAACTTCGTGTGCTTCGTTTGTGTCCAACGACCAGACCAAGACCACTTTTCGGATCCCCACCATTATCAATACTTCATACATATTCGCGATATTCAGATTGCTTTTATCATATTCTTGCTTGTTCTTCGATTGCTTGCAGGAATAGACCTTCGTGGTCAGGTTGATCGTGCTCCGGCGTGGTCAATAACCTCTCGGAGTTGGTTTAGTGATTGCTAAGGCACAACGTCGTTGCATGTTTGTAGTCGGATCGTCAAAGTCGTCTCCACCAAATCGATAGTTATCATCTCATCGAAAGATCGGGACACCCCGCCTCTATCAAGTGGTATCAGTTTTCAGGTTGCTCGGTGAGAATTTCCAGTTTTCCTAGATTAGATTTATTTTCTTACCTATTGTCCAAGAAAAAGCCACAAAAAAGAGTTAGATCTATTCATCCTTGGTCCAAGCCAGTCTGAGCCTTTGCAATTTTCTTTTCATTGCTTGCATAGTTGAATTATCGGTTGCATCGTCGTGTCGAGTTGCTGGTCTTAGTGTCTAGTTCCTTTAGAGTTTCGAGTTCTGTTCACATTAGTCACGCAGCCGCTGCATCATTATCCCATCCGCTGTCCACCATCCAATCCACCAATTTCCACCACATGCTACGCACTGTTTATTGTCATAATCATAGTTGAGGTCACTCACATCTTTGCCTGATCGAATCTGCATCTTATCTAGTTTGTCTTGGAAAGAGGGAGAAAAAGAAGATAAAGAAAAAAAAGAGACAAAAAAGGAAAGAAAAAAAAAAAGAGAGAGAGAAGAAAAAGAAAAAAAAGCGTGAGAAAAAAAAGAGAGAAGAAAAAAAATTGGATCTATCTAGAATCAATCTCGTACCTGAATTCGGATTGGAATCTGTTTTGCGCACTGTTCAGTAAAAAAGGTGTATCTTCCTCATACGAAGTCCGTTTTGGCTCCGTGAGTACTCAAATTGAAGCTAGCGACGAGCCGCATCTAAATAGTTGCAGAAGCTAGTTCAATATTTGACACCTCAAAATCGGCTTCTAAATAGGTCTTTTTGCCCTCCGAAGTTCATGAACACAGCTTGTTCCAATTTTTCAGGCCAGTTTTAGAATTCTTTGACTCCTCATATCAACTCGGAATTGAGTGATTCTTTTTGCATTGGAAAGCTTGAGTTAATAGCATTCTTTGAAAGAATTTATCAGAAAATTGCCTCAAACTTTTCAAGAGGAAAGTTGGAGAGAGAGTTGTTGTATATCCTGCTTGGCAGTTGTTTTTCATCATTATCTTCACTGTCGTTGTGATCTTCACTTATATCTTGCTGTCAAGAGCTACTTAGTATCCTTCATTGATGCTAGTTGTGCTACGCCGTGACCTCATTAGTGTTCTAGGCTCGCGTCTCTAGTCCGGTCTAGCCTAGGACCAGCACAGTACCGTCGTTGAGCGTTTATTCAACATTGCATCTTTGAATTGATTATTGCTAATCTTTTGCTACCATATATAGCCAACCCAGCTCCACATATTTCTACACCGTGTATACGTACGCTCCCCTGGCAACCGCTTTACTCAATATTCGGAGTTACTTGACACCGCTGGTTGCCGATCACCGCCTGCTGCATGGTAAGAACTTGTAAGACATTGATATTTGCTTTACTGTGAGCGTTTTACCACCACATCCTAGTAGTTATAGGAACATTATTTTTGGGTTTTGTTTCTTGTTCTACTAATCATGACAGGATCCAGAGTCAATTCATGGGCTTTGTCGATCGCGGGAGACGTGCCACCACCTTTGCAAATACCACAACCGTCACGAGAGGTGCACAAACATCCAAATGCACATGATCAGGTTAATGTATCTATACCACCATTTAATGGCCGTTTTAAACCTGCTTTATATATTGAATGGGAGTTCGACATAAAAAATATATTTGCTTCCCATAATTTCAATGAACATAAAAAGGTTAAGGTTGCGGTTGGTTCTTTCACTGGTTATGCTTTGGTTTGGTGGAGTGAATATTGTCGGTTACACCCTGATTATATACCAACTACTTGGGATGATTTGAAACTTGCCATGCGACATACTTTCGTCCCTGCTTATTATACTCGTGACATGATTAAGAAATTGCAACACTTAAAACAAGGTAGTGAAACTGTAACAAAATATTATGATGATTTACAAACTACCTTGTTGCATTCCTCTTTAGAAGAAAGTGAAGATGATTTTATGGATAGATTTTGGGGAGGATTAAACCGTGATATTCAAGAGATACTAATTCATGAAGAGTGTTATCCTATGGACCATTTGTTTCATCTTGCTTGCAAAGCTGAACAGGAAATAAAACGACGTGTTGGCCACGAGGAGAACAAGCGCACGGTGCACATTCCAAGAGTTGATATGATTGTTCCTTCAACTAGTAGGCATACTATGACAACCACATCCGTTGTTGTCAGGACTACATCACCTCCACCATGTGACACATCGCCCCCGAGAGTGGCTACATCATCTGAGTTGATCATAAGAGGTAATGACAAAGGTACTGATCTTCCATCTCTACATGAGAATGATGAATGCCTTGTCAATTTGAATGCACCATCTGATGAGCTACCCACTACTTTGATCACACCACCTATTTTAGAGTACTACGTTGATAATTTGACTTTGCCATGTGATCAAACAACTGAAATACCAACAATTTTGAGTGCACCCATTGAATTAACTATTGATGCAAAAGAACCAATGTTTAATCATTTTGATATGACCTCTAATCTTGGTGATGATTCTGTGTTGAATGACTTATTGCATGTTTGCTTATTTAAGCATGTTGTAGCATGTAAATTTGATGCAAGTAAGGTTTATTGACCAATGTTGGGATGGTTTAATGATGAACATTGTCAATCTTTTGAAATGAATAAGAGCTTCACTTATATGTGCAAACTGAGTTGCAATATTTTCATGCCTTCTACTTCTTGTGCTAATTTTTTGGCTTTAGATTTTATGAACTATGCAAGTTACTCATCTATTCATGTGTCATATATGCAAAAATCAAGGGAAGTAAAAATGGATGACATATACATATACAACATGTACACCTTGTCTCTTTTGTTAGCCACATTTCAGATTAAGCAACGCCGAGGACGGCTTTATTTTCAAGAAGGGGAGGATGATGAGGACATGACTACCTTGGATATGACCAAAAATATTGCATATATGCATATTTGTCAGGTGATTTCTAGTGCAAACTATTCAATAATCTATTTATGTTATCCAGAACAAAAATACTTCACACACTTTTGTTTTTTGTCTAATTGCAGGTGTATGGGACATTTGTACAATCCACATATGAAGATAAGGAAGAAAGAGATGTTTATTTGCTGTCCAAAAAGTTCTCTCACGTCACTTTTGGCCCAAGAGAAGATAGAGTCCAAGTCTCTCACGTTCTGGATTCAGATTCGGACTGCACAGACATACCTGACTCAAAACGCACACAAGTTTTTCATACAGACTCCAAATTGGGTGATTCTTTTTTTTGGAAACTAGATTTCGTGCACTTTCCAACCCAATTGGAATCACCTTCAAATTCGTCCGGAGCGTTGAGTTGTGGACGAAACAATCTGATGCTGCAGCAGAATCCGAGTCAAACTACAAGTCCAAAGGTGTTACATCACCTCCACTTGGGCCCATTGACCTTGTACGACCTAGATTTAGTTTTAGGCTGCCTTGGGACGTCCTCCCACCTCCTTGGCCGCCACCCCTTGCTCCTATATAAGTAGATCCATCTAGTAGCTTTTCCGGGGGTTTTGTTTAGTTAAAAGTTAGCCATTGCAACTTCGTGTACTTCGTTTGTGTCCAACGACCAGACCAAGACCGCTTACGGATCGCCACCATTATCAATACCTCATATATATTTGCAATATTCAGATTGCTTTATCATATTCTTGCTCGTTCTTCGATTGCTTGCAGGAATAGACCTTCGTGGTCAGGCTAATCGTGCTTCCGGCATCATCAGTAACCTCAGGAGATTGCTTTAGCGATTGCTAAGGCGCAACGTCGTGCACGTTTGTAGTCGGATCGTCAAAGTCGTCTCCACCAAATCGATAGTTATCATCTCATCGAAAGATCGGGACACCCTCGCCTCTATCAGCAGGAGGCAAAGAGGAAGGCACGTCCTCGAATGAAAATAATGCCTCTTTGCACACAAAAGCATAGCAAACAGATTTGCTGAAATCTAGCTCATCAATATCAGATTTGGTGGCAAATAAACATGCACTTTTCAATTTAATTTCAGAAGCAACACTAGATGGTTTATTATTAGGCTTCATTTGTTGCTCAAATTCTTTTGCCACAATCTGATTTTCACTCTTATTCGTCTCCTGTTTTGCTTTATTAGCTCTATTAATATCATCTTTCAAAATGGAATCAGGAGTCATAGGAAGCAAAGTAATATTTTTACCCTTATGAACAAGAGTATAGTGATTGTTTCTACCATGGTGTACAGAATTTTTATCAAATTGCCATGGTCTACCAAGTAATAAGGAACATGCTTGCATAGGTACCACATCACAATCAACATAATCAGCATATGTAGAGATACTAAAATGCACACGAACAGTACGTGTTACCTTAACCTTGCCGCTGGTGTTGAACCATTGGATGTAGTAAGGATGTGGATGTGGTCTTGTGGTGAGAGAAAGCTTCTCCACCATCTCCATGCTAGCCAAGTTGTTGCAGCTCCCTCCGTCTATGATGACGCGCACAGAACGTTCCTTCACAACTCCCTTGGTATGGAACAAATTGTGCCTCTGATTTTGCTCAGCTTGTGTGACCTGCACACTCAAAACACGTTGAGCAACTAAACATTCATACCTGTCAGCGTCTTCAGGAGCCATGTATTGCGTCTCATGATCAGAATCATCTCCACCATGTTCTTCACGTGTAATAAGAGCCAATGTCTCCTCATCATAGTCACTAGCGGACTCATATCCACCATCCGCGGTAGCAATCATCACACGCGGAGATTTGCATTCCCTCGCATAATGACCTCCTCCCTTACAACGACGACAAATAATATCACTTGTGTGCCCTGTTGATGCCATGGAAGAAGAAAAACGCTGTGCAGGACCCGCAGGTGCGCTCTCGGAAGATAATGGTGGTTGTGCCTGTTTTCTTGTATCACGGCTGGAGGTGGCACCGGATGGAGGTGCTGGTGCAGTTGAAGTAGAAGATGCACGTGGTGTCCATGATGAAGGTCGGCCTGCAGAAAAGTTAGTTCGCCCCAATGCTTGTCGATCCTGCACTTCACGTTCAGCTTTACAAGCAAGATGGAATAAACGAGTGATATTAGTATACTCCTTATAGTCTAGAATGGTCTGAATCTCTCTATTTAATCCACCCAGAAAACGTGCAAGCATAGCTTCATTCTCCTCAACAATACCACATCTAATCATGCCAGTTTGTAATTCCTGATAATATTCTTCTACAGAATTTTTTCCTTGTCTTAAACGCTGCAATTTTTGAAGCAATTCACGTTGATAATATGGTGGAACCCAACGCGTACACATAGCAGTTTTCAAAGCAGCCCAAGTAGTTGGAATAGGATACAATCTACAATGTTCAGACCACCATACACATGTAAAACTAGTGAAAGCACAAACAGCAGCAGCAACTCGTCTCTCCTCAGGATATTGTAAACATGTAAATCGTTGTTCAGTTTCTAACTCCCAAGTAAGATATATATCAGGAACATATCTACCCTCAAATGGTGGAATATTCAATTTCAGTTTAGGAATATGGACATCATCTCGTACCTGAGGTGGTGGTGCAGGCCTACCATTACGAATATATACCTGAGGTCGACCTGCTGGTGGGGGTACAGGTGGCTGCACGTAGTGTTGATTTTGATCAACCTCATCCTCATAGTCTCCCACATAATCATCCTCCTCCGCCTCTATCAAGTGGTATCAGATTTCCAGGTTGCTCGGTGAGATTTTACAGTTTTTCGTAGTTTAGATCGAGTCTGTTCTTCATACCTACAGTCCACGAAAAAGCCACAAAAAAAATTAGGGTTAGTTCATCATACCTCCTAATCCAATTCCACTAGCATCACATTCAAGCTCAAAAGTCTTATTAAAATCAGGAAGTTGGAGTAAAGGAGCATGTGTCAACTTATCTTTCAATACCGTGAAGGCTTCTTCCTGTGCGGTACCCCAAACAAAAGGCACATCCTTCTTTGTAAGCTCGTTGAGAGGTGCAGCAATGGTGCTGAAATCTCTCACAAAACGCCTATAGAATCCAGCGAGGCCAAGAAAACTCCTCCCTTGTGTGACCGTTTTGGGCTGCGGCCAACTCTCAATAGCTTCAATCTTGGCTTTGTCAACTTCAATTCCCTGTGGAGTAACAACATAGCCAAGAAAAGATACTCGGTCGGTGCAAAAGGTGCACTTCCCAAGGTTACCAAACAAACGTGCATCACGTAGAGCAATAAAAACAGCACGTAAATGTTCCAAATGTTCTTCCAAAGGTCTGCTATAAATCAGTATGTCATCAAAGTAAACTACCACAAATCGTCCAATGAAAGCACGTAAAACTTCGTTCATTAATCTCATGAAAGTACTAGGTGCATTAGTTAACCCAAAAGGCATGACTAACCACTCATATAATCCAAACTTAGTTTTAAATGCTGTTTTCCATTCATCTCCCAATTTCATACGAATTTGGTGGTAGCCACTACGCAAATCAACTTTGGAGAATATTGTAGAACCACTCAATTCATCAAGCATATCATCTAGCCTAGGAATAGGATGACGATAACGAATAGTAATATTATTAATGCCTCTACAATCAACACACATACGTGATGTACCATCCTTTTTCGGCACTAGAATAATAGGAACAGCACAAGGACTAAGGGATTCGCGTATATAACCTTTGTCAAGAAGCTCTTGTACTTGGCGCATAATCTCCTTCGTCTCCTCTGGATTGGTACGGTATGGTGCACGGTTTGGCAGTGAAGCACCGGGAATTAAGTCAATCTGATGCTCAATCCCTCGAATAGGCGGTAATCCCGGTGGCACGTCTTGTGGAAAGACGTCAGCGAACTCCTGCAAAATGTTAGTGACAGCAGGAGGCAAAGAGGAAGGCACGTCCTCGAATGAAAATAATGCCTCTTTGCACACAAAAGCATAGCAAACAGATTTTCTGAAATCTAGCTCATCAATATCAGATTTGGTGGCAAATAAACATGCACTTTTCAATTTAATTTCAGAAGCAACACTAGATGGTTTATTATTAGGCTTCATTTGTTGCTCAAATTCTTTTGCCACAATCTGATTTTCACTCTTATTCTTCTCCTGTTTTGCTTTATTAGCTCTATTAATATCATCTTTCAAAATGGAATCAGGAGACATAGGAAGCAAAGTAATATTTTTATCCTTATGAACAAGAGTATAGTGATTGTTTCTACCATGGTGTACAGA
>NW_021262053.1:10776-27057 GCF_002162155.2 Triticum dicoccoides
GAATCATGCCAGTTTGTAATTCCTGATAATATTCTTCTACAGAATTTTTTCCTTGTCTTAAACGCTGCAATTTTTGAAGCAATTCACGTTGATAATATGGTGGAACCCAACGCGTACGCATAGCGGTTTTCAAAGCAGCCCAAGTAGTTGGAATAGGATATAATCTACAATGTTCAGACCACTAGACACATGCAAAACTAGTGAAAGCACAAACAGCAGCAGCAACCCGTCTCTCCTCGGGATATTGTAAACATGTAAAACGTTGTTCAGTTTCTAACTCCCAAGTAAGATATATATCAGGAACATATCTACCCTCAAATGGTGGAATATTCAATTTCAGTTTAGGAATATGGACATCATCTCGTACCTGAGGTGGTGGTGCAGGCCTACCATTACGAATATATACCTGAGGTCGACTTGGTGGTGGTGGTGCTGGTGGCTGCACGTAGTTCGGATTTTGATCAACCTCATCCTCATAATCTCCCACATAATCATCATCCTCCTGGGTACCAGCAGCAGCAGTAGCAGGAGCCAAAGAAGCACCAACAGCAGTAGCAGCGGCACCAGAATTTTGTCCTGGCTCAATAGGAACACGCTGTGCTCGTCCATACTGATTCGGAAGGGGGCGTAGTTGTTGTTGTTGCAGAGGTGCGACAGGTGCAGCCGCTGGTGGAAGACGCGCAAGCAGTTCATTAAATCTGTTATCGAGCTTTGTTTCGAACGTCTTCTCAAGGCCAATAATCTTCTCCATGGCCTCTTGATGAGGACATCAATACCATTGTTACAACCACAGCCCCTACTGCTACATATACGGGACCAATTACTAGAGCTCGCGCACGCCAATTAAATTATCAGGTACTTTCGTTTCTTGGTAATGATTTTAATGTTCATGAGAATATGATGCTGCCTAAATTGGATACATTTGTTTTGCTTACAAATGAAGGGCCTAGCTTGGAGAAGGATGAACATTGGAGCAAGAACAAGCATGGAGATGATGCCATGCGCAAGGGGAACAAGAACGGAGTTACAAGTGATGATTTCAGGACTTTGAAGCCACCATAATGGGTGCATGAAGCCATGGACGAAATATACAAGATGCCACTTCATAAATTTCGTCCCGAGGCTATTATAGGTGCCGCGTCACCTTTTTATTGGGCCAGGCCCATGTAATTTCGAAATACATAAGTATAGGCTATTTTTAGATTCCGTATGTGTGGGGAAACAAGAGATAGGGTTGATTTCGGACCCCTCCACCAAGGGCCACGAAATTCCCCCTCTCTTCCTCCATATATACAGCCCTTAGGGCACCGTTTAGACTTTGGGTTTTGTTTAGATTAAAAGTTCGCCATAGCTGCAACTTCGCGTACTTCGTTTGTGTTCAACGACCAGACAAAGGCGTCACAGAACCCCACCTTGATCAATAAAGCTTTCATCTTATATTCGCAATATCCAGATTGCAATCTTAGTTTCTTGCTTGTTCTTCATTTGCTCGCAGGAAACAGACTCTCGTGGTCAGGTTGATCGTGCTCCGGCGTGGTCAATAACCTCTCGGAGTTGGTTTAGCGATTGCTAAGGCGCGACGTCCTCGCACGCTCGTAGTCGGATCGTCAAAGTCGACTTCCACCAAAGCGATATCCATCATCTCATCGAAAGACGGGACACCTTTGCCTCTATCAAGTGGTATCAGATTTCCAGGTTGCTCGGTGAGATTTTACAGTTTTTCGTAGTTTAGATCGAGTCTGTTCTTCATACCTATTGTCCACGAAAAAGCCAAAAAAAATTAGGGTTAGTTCATCCCATCCGAACCAATCTGGGCCTTGCATAACCTTTTCTGTATTTGCTTTGTTGAATTTGCGGTTGCATCGTCGTGTCCAGTTGCTGGTCTTAGCGTCTAGTCTTTTAGAGTTTCGAGTTCTGTTCACAGGTTGTCACGTCGCCGCTGCCATATATCACCACCGCATCATCATCGTCGCTGTTGCCATATACCACCACCACATATTCACCGCCAATCCGAATCCATATACGCCACCACATATCCGCCGCCATCACGCCAATCCGAGTTCACCTGCAACATATATCCGCCACCTGTCCGTGTTCCACCAGATTCATCTCCGCCACCAGTCCGAGTTCCACCAGATTCATCTCCGCCACCAGTCCTAGTCCGAGTCCAGTAATTGTTGCATTGTTCTCGATTTCCAGATCACGCGATACTCCGAGTCGTGACAGCGGACTCCCCAACTTCCGAGCCATCCGCAGAAGAAGAATAGTTCCAATTTCAAAAAAAAACTAAGTCTGGAAAATTCTGGCTAGGCAGTTTTTAGACCATTTGTAGACTTTTTCGAAAAAAATTTGTTGCGGAGCAAAAAAAAAAGAGGAAAAAAAAGTGCAAAAAAAAAGAGAAAAAAAATTCAGAGTGTGCTCCTCCCTTGTTTACGTGCCGCGCCATGATTTTGTTGGTGTTCTAGGCTCGCGTCTCTAGCACAGTCTAGCCTAGGACCAGCACAGTACCGTCGTTGAGCGTTTATTCTACTTTGCATCTCTGAATTGATTATTGCTGACCCTTTTTGCTACCATATTATAAGCCTTCCCAGCTCCACATACATCTACGTCGTGCGTTTGACTCTCCCTGGTAATCGCTCTATCCAAGCTTTGAGAGTTTTGACTACAACGGTTGCCGATCACCGCCTGTTGCTGGGTAAGAACTGGTAAGAATTTGAGTTTTGCTTGACGGATTTGTGACACCCACCACTACCACTTGTTCGTAGTCTGTAGGATCATATTCTTGTGTGTTTCTATTGCTGCTAACCATGCCAGGATCACAAGCCGACGAGATTGACTGGGAGAATTTATCGAACAAGGAGCTTCATGATAAGTTTCAGCAAATGATGACTGAACAGGTGCAAGATGTGCTGAACAATTTTGAAGAGGCCATGGAGAAGATCACTGGCCTTCATAAGATGTTCGAAACAAAGCTTGATAACAAGTTTAATGAATTGCTCGCGCGTCTTCCACCACCACCACCCGCTGCACCTAACGCACCTCTCCAACAACAACAACAACGACTACCTCCACGTCGCGAAACAGACCTTCGCCGAGCGAGCCGTGTTCCTCTTGCGTTTGGCCAAACTGTTGGTGCTGCTGTTGATACTTCTATGGCTCCTGCTGCTGATGCGGAGGAGGAAGATTATGTGGGAGATTATGAGGATGAGGTTGATCAAAATCAGCACTACGTGCAGCCACCTGTACCACCACCAGCAGGTCGACCTCAGGTATATATTCGTAATGGTAGGCCTGCACCACCACCTCAGGTACGAGATGATGTCCATATTCCTAAACTGAAATTGAATATTCCACCATTTGAGGGTAGATATGTTCCTGATATATATCTTACTTGGGAGTTAGAAACTGAACAACGATTTACATGTTTACAATATCCTGAGGAGAGATGAGTTGCTGCTGCTGTTTGTGCTTTCACTAGTTTTGCATGTGTATGGTGGTCTGAACATTGTAGATTATATCCTATTCCAACTACTTGGGCTGCTTTGAAAACTGCTATGCGTACGCGTTGGGTTCCACCATATTATCAACGTGAATTGCTTCAAATATTGCAGCGTTTAAGACAAGGGAAAAATTCTGTAGAAGAATATTATCAGGAATTACAAACTGGCATGATTAGATGTGGTATAGTTGAGGAGAATGAAGCTATGCTTGCATGTTTTCTGGGTGGATTAAATAGAGAGATTCAGACCATTCTAGACTATAAGGAGTATACTAATATCACTCGTTTATTCCATCTTGCTTGTAAAGCTGAACGTGAAGTGCAGGATCGATAAGCATTGGGGCGAACTAACTTTTCTGCAAGCCGACCTTCATCATGGACACCACGGGCATCTTCTACTTCAACTGCACCAGCACCTCCATCCGGTGCCACCTCCAGCCGTGATACAAGAAAACGGGCACAACCACCATTATCTGCCAAGAGCGCACCTGCGGGGCCTGCAGAGCGTTCTTCTTCTTCCATGGCATCAACAGGGCACACAAGTGATATTATTTGTCGTCGTTGTAAGGGAGGAGGTCATTATGCGAGAGAATGCAAATCTCCGCGTGTGATGATTGCTACCGCGGATGGTGGATATGAGTCCGCTAGCGACTATGATGAGGAGACATTGGCTCTTATTACACGTGAAGAACATGGTGGAGATGATTCTGATCATGAGACGCAATACATGGCTCCTGAAGACGCTGACAGGTATGAATGTTTAGTTGCTCAACGTGTTTTGAGTGTGCAGATCACACAAGCTGAGCAAAATCAGAGGCACAATTTGTTCCATACCAAGGGAGTTGTGAAGGAACGTTCTGTGCGCGTCATCATAGACGGAGGGAGCTGCAACAACTTGGCTAGCATGGAGATGGTGGAGAAGCTTTCTCTCACCACAAGACCACATCCACATCCTTACTACATCCAATGGTTCAACAACAGCGGCAAAGTTAAGGTAACACGTACTGTTCGTGTGCATTTTAGTATCTCTACATATGTTGATTATGTTGATTGTGATGTGGTACCTATGCAAGCATGTTCCTTATTACTTGGTAGACGATGGCAATTTGATAAAAATTCTGTACACCATGGTAGAAACAATCACTATACTCTTGTTCATAAGGATAAAAATATTACTTTGCTTCCTATGACTCCTGATTCCATTTTGAAAGATGATATTAATAGAGCTAATAAAGCAAAACAGGAGACGAATAAGAGTGAAAATCAGATTGTGGCAAAAGAATTTGAGCAACAAATGAAGCCTAATAATAAACCATCTAGTGTTGCTTCTGAAATTAAATTGAAAAGTGCATGTTTATTTGCCACCAAATCTGATATTGATGAGCTAGATTTCAGCAAATCTGTTTGCTATGCTTTTGTGTGCAAAGAGGCATTATTTTCATTCGAGGACGTGCCTTCCTCTTTGTCTCCTGCTGTCACTAACATTTTGCAGGAGTTCGCTGACATCTTTCCACAAGACGTGCCACCGGGATTACCGCCTATTCGAGGGATTGAGCATCAGATTGACTTAATTCCCGGTGCTTCACTGCCAAACCGTGCACCATACCGTACCAATCCAGAGGAGACGAAGGAGATTATGCGTCAAGTACAAGAGCTTCTCGACAAAGGTTATATACGCGAATCCCTTAGTCCTTGTGCTGTTCCTATTATTCTAGTGCCGAAAAAGGATGGTACATCACGTATGTGTGTTGATTGTAGAGGCATTAATAATATTACTATTCGTTATCGTCATCCTATTCCTAGGCTAGATGATATGCTTGATGAATTGAGTGGCTCTACAATATTCTCCAAAGTTGATTTGCGTAGTGGATACCATCAAATTCGTATGAAATTGGGAGATGAATGGAAAATAGCATTTAAAACTAAGTTTGGATTATATGAGTGGTTAGTCATGCCTTTTGGGTTAACTAATGCACCTAGTACTTTCATGAGATTAATGAACGAAGTTTTACGTGCTTTCATTGGACGATTTGTGGTAGTTTACTTTGATGACATATTGATTTATAGCAGATCTTTGGAAGAACATTTGGAACATTTACGTGCTGTTTTTATTGCTCTACGTGATGCACGTTTGTTTGGTAACCTTGGGAAGTGCACCTTTTGCACCGACCGAGTATCTTTTCTTGGCTATGTTGTTACTCCACAGGGAATTGAAGTTGATAAAGCCAAGATTGAAGCGATGATGCTGTTAATGTTGCTGATTTTTCTTTCGTGAAATTATTCGCTTGCATGGTGTGCCAAATACTATTGTTTCAGATCGTGATACTAAATTTCTTAGCCACTTTTGGAGATGTTTATGGGCTAAGTTGGGGACTAAACTACTTTTTAGTACTACTTGTCACCCCCAAACTGATGGACAAACTGAAGTAGTCAATAGAACGTTGTCTACTATGCTTAGGGCTGTTTTGAAGAATAATAAGAAAATGTGGGAGGAATGCTTGCCTCATATTGAATTTGCTTATAATCGTTCATTGCATTCTACTACTAAGATGTGCCCTTTTGAAGTTGTGTATGGTTTCCTACCTCGTGCACCTATTGATTTGTTGCCTCTTCCATCTTCGGAGAAGGTTAATTTTGATGCTAAACAACGTGCTGAATTGATTTTAAAAATGCATGAGTTAACTAAGGAAAACATTGAGCGTATGAATGCTAAATATAAACTTGCTGGAGATAAGGGTAGAGAACATGTTGTGTTTGCACCTGGAGATCTTGTTTGGTTACATTTGCGTAAGGATAGATTTCCTGATTTGCGCAAATCAAAGCTAATGCCACGTGCTGATGGTCCCTTTAAGGTGTTAGAGAAAATAAATGATAATGCATATAAACTTGAGCTGCCTGCAGATTTTGGGGTTAGTCCCACTTTTAACATTGCAGATTTGAAGCTTTATTTGGGTGAGGAAGATGGACTTCCGTCGAGGACGACTTCATTTCAAGAAGGGGAGGATGATGAGGACATCAATACAATTGTTACACCCACAGCCCCTGCTGCTATACATACTGGACCAATTACTAGAGCTCGTGCACGCCAACTAAATTACCAGGTACTTTCGTTTCTTGGTAATGATTCTAATGTTCATGAGAATATGATGCTGCCTAAATTGGATACATTTGTTTTGCTTACAAATGAAGGGCCTAGCTTGGAGAAGGATGAACATTGGAGCAAGAACAAGCATGGAGATGATGGCATGCGCAAGGGGAACAAGAACGGAGTTACAAGTGATGATTTCAGGACTTTGAAGCCACCATAATGGGTGCATGAAGCCTTGGACGAAATATACAAGATGTCACTTCATAAATTTCGTCCCGAGGCTATTTTAGAGGCTGCGTCACCTTATTATTGGGCCAGGCCCATGTAATTTCGAAATACATAAGTATAGGCTATTTTTAGAGTCCGTATGTGTGGGGAAACAAGAGATAGGGTTGATTTCGGACTCCTCCACCAAGGGCCACGAAATTCCCCCCTCTTCCTCCATATATACAGCCCTTAGGGCATCGTTTAGACTTTGGGTTTTGTTTAGATTAAAAGTTCGCCATAGCTGCAACTTCGCGTACTTCGTTTGTGTTCAACGACCAGACAAAGGCGTCACAGAACCCCACCTTGATCAATAAAGCTTTCATCTTATATTCGCAATATCCAGATTGCAATCTTAGTTTCTTGCTTGTTCTTCGTTTGCTCGCAGGAAACAGACCCTCGTGGTCAGGTTGATCGTGCTCCGGCGTGGTCAATAACCTCTCGGAGTTGGTTTAGCGATTGCTAAGGCGCGACGTCCTCGCACGTTCGTAGTCGGATAGTCAAAGTCGACTTCCACCAAAGCGATATCCATCATCTCATCGAAAGACGGGACACCTTTGCCTCTATCAGTGGAGAAGCTTTCTCTCACCACAAGACCACATCCACATCCTTACTACATCCAATGGTTCAACAACAGCGGCAAGGTTAAGGTAACACGTACTGTTCGTGTGCATTTTAGTATCTCTACATATGCTGATTATGTTGATTGTGATGTGGTACCTATGCAAGCATGTTCCTTATTACTTGGTAGACCATGGCAATTTGATAAAAATTCTGTACACCATGGTAGAAACAATCAGTATACTCTTGTTCATAAGGATAAAAATATTACTTTGCTTCCTATGACTCCTGATTCCATTTTGAAAGATGATATTAATAGAGCTAATAAAGCACAACAGGAGAAGAATAAGAGTGAAAATCAGATTGTGGCAAAAGAATTTGAGCAACAAATGAAGCCTAATAATAAACCATCTAGTGTTGCTTCTGAAATTAAATTGAAAAGTGCATGTTTATTTGCCACCAAATCTGATATAGATGAGCTAGATTTCAGCAAATCTGTTTGCTATGCTTTTGTGTGCAAAGAGGCATTATTTTCATTCGAGGACGTGCCTTCCTCTTTGCCTCCTGCTGTCACTAACATTTTGCAGGAGTTCGCTGACGTTTTTCCACAAGACGTGCCACCGGGATTACCGCCTATTCGAGGGATTGAGCATCAGATTGACTTAATTCCCGGTGCTTCACTGCCAAACCGTGCACCATACCGTACCAATCCAGAGGAGACGAAGGAGATTATGCGTCAAGTACAAGAGCTTCTTGACAAAGGTTATATACGCGAATCCCTTAGTCCTTGTGCTGTTCCTATTATTCTAGTGCCGAAAAAGGATGGTACATCACGTATGTGTGTTGATTGTAGAGGCATTAATAATATTACTATTCGTTATCATCATCCTATTCCTAGGCTAGATGATATGCTTGATGAATTGAGTGGCTCTACAATATTCTCCAAAGTTGATTTGCGTAGTGGATACCATCAAATTCGTATGAAATTGGGAGATGAATGGAAAACAGCATTCAAAACTAAGTTTGGATTATATGAGTGGTTAGTCATGCCTTTTGGGTTAACTAATGCACCTAGTACTTTCATGAGATTAATGAATGAAGTTTTACGTGCTTTCATTGGACGATTTGTGGTAGTTTACTTTGATGACATATTGATTTATAGCAGATCTTTGGAAGAACATTTGGAACATTTACGTGCTGTTTTTATTGCTCTACGTGATGCACGTTTGTTTGGTAACCTTGGGAAGTGCACCTTTTGCACTGACCGAGTATCTTTTCTTGGCTATGTTGTTACTCACAGGGAATTGAAGTTGATAAAGCCAAGATTGAAGCTATTGAGAGTTGGCCGCAACCCAAAACGGTCACACAAGTGAGGAGTTTTCTTGGCCTTGCTGGGTTCTATAGGCGTTTTATGAGAGATTTTAGCACCATTGCTGCACCTCTCAATGAGCTTACAAAGAAAGATGTGCCTTTTCTTTGGGGTACCGCACAGGAAGAAGCCTTCTCGGTATTGAAATATAAGTTGACACATGCTCCTTTACTCCAACTTCCTGATTTTAATAAGACTTTTGAGCTTGAATGTGATGCTAGTGGAATTGGATTAGGCGGTGTGTTATTACAAGATGGCAAACCTGTTGCATACTTTTCTGAAAAATTGAGTGGGCCTAGTCTGAATTATTCTACTTATGATAAAGAATTATATGCTCTTGTTCGGACTTTAGAAACATGGCAACATTATTTATGGCCCAAAGAATTTGTTATACATTCTGATCATGAATCTTTGAAACATATTAAAAGTCAAGCTAAACTGAATCGTAGACATGCTAAATGGGTTGAATTCATTGAGACTTTTCCTTATGTCATTAAACACAAGAAGGGAAAAGAAAATGTTATTGCTGATGCATTGTCTCGCCACTATACTATGCTTTCACAACTTGACTTCAAAATATTTGGTTTGGAGACCATCAAAGATCAATATGTGCATGATGCTGATTTTAAAGATGTAATGCAGAATTGTAAAGAAGGAAGAATGTGGAACAAGTTTGTCGTTAACGATGGATTTGTGTTTCGTGCTAACAAGCTATGCATTCCAGCTAGCTCCGTTCGTCTTTTGTTGTTGCAGGAGGCGCATGGAGGACGATTAATGGGACACTTTGGCGTGAAGAAGACGGAGGACGTACTTGCTACACATTTTTTTTGGCCAAAGATGAGACGGGATGTTGAGCGTTTTATTGCTCGATGCACTACATGTCAAAAAGCTAAGTCACGACTCAATCCTCATGGTTTATATATGCCTTTGCCTGTACCTAGTGTTCCTTGGGAGGATATATCTATGGACTTTGTTTTAGGTTTACCTCGAACAAAGAAGGGGAGGGATAGCATATTTGTTGTCGTGGATGGATTCTCGAAAATGGCACACTTTATACCATGTCATAAAAGCGATGATGCTGTTAATGTTGCTGATTTGTTCTTTCGTGAAATTATTCGCTTGCATGGTGTGCCAAATACTATTGTTTCAGATCATGATAATAAATTTCTTAGCCACTTTTGGAGATGTTTATGGGCTAAGTTGGGGACTAAACTGCTTTTAGTACTACTTGTCACCCCCCAAACTGATGGACAAACTGAAGTAGTCAATAGAACGTTGTCTACTATGCTTAGGGCTGTTTTGAAGAATAATAAGAAAATGTGGGAGGAATGCTTGCCTCATATTGAATTTGCTTATAATCGTTCATTGCATTCTACTACTAAGATGTGCCCTTTTGAAGTTGTGTATGGTTTCCTACCTCGTGCACCTATTGATTTGTTGCCTCTTCCATCTTCGGAGAAGGTTAATTTTGATGCTAAACAACGTGCTGAATTGATTTTAAAAATGCATGAGTTAACTAAGGAAAACATTGAGCGTATGAATGCTAAATATAAACTTGCTGGAGATAAGGGTAGAGAACATGTTGTGTTTGCACCTGGAGATCTTGTTTGGTTACATTTGCGTAAGGATAGATTTCCTGATTTGCGCAAATCAAAGCTAATGCCACGTGCTGATGGTCCCTTTAAGGTGTTAGAGAAAATAAATGATAATGCATATAAACTTGCGCTGCCTGCAGATTTTGGGGTTAGTCCCACTTTTAACATTGCAGATTTGAAGCCTTATTTGGGTGAGGAAGATGAGTTTCCGTCGAGGACGACTTCATTTCAAGAAGGGGAGGATGATGAGGACATCAATACCATTGTTACACCCACAACCCCTACTGCTACATATACGGGACCAATTACTAGACCTCGCGCACGCCAATTAAATTATCAGGTACTTTCGTTTCTTGGTAATGATTTTGATGTTCATGAGAATATGATGCTGCCTAAATTGGATACATTTGTTTTGCTTACAAATGAAGGGCCTAGCTTGGAGAAGGATGAACATTGGAGCAAGAACAAGCATGGAGATGATGCCATGCGCAAGGGGAACAAGAACGGAGTTACAAGTGATGATTTCAGGACTTTGAAGCCACCATAATGGGTGCATGAAGCCATGGACGAAATATACAAGATGCCACTTCATAAATTTCGTCCCGAGGCTATTATAGGTGCTGCGTCACCTTTTTATTGGGCCAGGCCCATGTAATTTCGAAATACATAAGTATAGGCTATTTTTAGAGTCCGTATGTGTGGGGAAACAAGAGATAGGGTTGATTTCGGACCCCTCCACCAAGGGCCACGAAATTCCCCCTCTCTTCCTCCATATATACAGTCCTTAGGGCACCATTTAGACTTTGGGTTTTGTTTAGATTAAAAGTTCGCCATAGCTGCAACTTCGCGTACTTCGTTTGTGTTCAACGACCAGACAAAGGCGTCACAGAACCCCACCTTGATCAATAAAGCTTTCATCTTATATTCGCAATATCCAGATTGCAATCTTAGTTTCTTGCTTGTTCTTCATTTGCTCGCAGGAAACAGACCCTCGTGGTCAGGTTGATCGTGCTCCGGTGTGGTCAATAACCTCTCAGAGTTGGTTTAGCGATTGCTAAGGCGCGACGTCCTCGCACGCTCGTAGTCGGATCGTCAAAGTCGACTTCCACCAAAGCGATATCCATCATCTCATCAAAAGACAGGACACCTTTGCCTCTATCACCTCTTCAAAATTGTTCAGCACATCTTGCACTTGTTCAGTCATCATTTGCTGAAACTTATCATGAAGCTCCTTGTTCGATAAGTTCTCCTAGTCAATCTCGTCGGCTTGTGATCCTAGCATGGTTAGCAGCAATAGAAACACACAAGAATATGATCCTACAGACTACTAAGAAGTTGTGGTGGTGTATCACAAACCCGTCAAGCAAACCTCAAATTCTTACCAGTTCTTACCCAGCAGCAGGTGGTGATCGGCAACCGTTGTAGTCAAAACTTCTCAAAGCTTAGATAGAGCGATTACCAGGGAAAGTCAAACGCACGACGTAGATGTATGTGGAGTTGGGAAGGCTTATAATATGGTAGCAAAAAGGGTCAGCAATAATCAATTCAGAGATGCAAAGTTGAATAAACGCTCAACGACGGTACTATGCTGGTCCTAGGCTAGACCGTGCTAGAGACGCGAGCCTAGAACACTAACAAAATCACGGCGCTGCACGTAAACAAGGGAAAAGCACACTCTTGAATTTTTTTTTTCGCTCTTTTTTTTTGCGCTACTTTTTTTTTGTGCTGCTCTCTTTTTTTTTTGCGAAAAATCACTATAATGGCGAGTGTCTCAAAACTCTTCCCAGGTCAAACTGACAGGATGGGCACGAAATTTTTGTGACCAAAATTTTTTTTTGACTGCCCGGACCCAAAAACTGGAAACGGGTCAAAAAAACTTTCTATAACCGCGACTGTCTCAATACGCTTAGAAACACCTAAAAAAAGGATAGCCAGAATTTTTTTTGTCAAGTGCGTTTTCCGAAAATTTTGGGCCTAAACGGAGGGTTGTTTCCGGACTCTATTTTTTTTGGAAACCAACCTCTTCTACGGACGGCAAAAGATTGCTGGAATCCGAAACCTACTCAGACAAGGAAACACGAATCGGAAATTAGATGGATCCCGAAAACAAACCTAATAAACAAGGAACTCGGATTGGTGGTGGATATATGGTGGTGGTATATGGCAGCGGTGGTGGTAGCGGTGGTAGTATATGGATATGGATCGGTGGTGGTATATGGACACGGATTGGTGGTGGTATATGGATACGGATTCGGAGCGGTGGCGGATAAGCGGTGGTGGTAGATGGCAGGGGCGATGATGATGGTGTGGCGGCGGCGTGACAACTTATGACAAGAACTCGAAACTCTAAAAGACTAGACTCTAAGACCAGCAACTAGACACGACGATGCAACCGCAAATTCAACAAAGCAAAACCCTAAAAAGATTATGCAAAGGCTCAGATTGGTTCGGATATGATGAACTAACCCTAATTTTTTTTGTGGCTTTTTCGTGGACTGTAGGTATGAAGAACAGACTCGATCTAAACTACGAAAAACTGTAAAATCTCACCGAGCAACCTGGAAATCTGATACCACTTGATAGAGGCAAAGGTGTCCCGTCTTTCGATGAGATGATGGATATCACTTTGGTGGCAGTCGACTTTGACGATCCGACTACGAACGTGCGAGGACGTCGCGCCTTAGCAATCGCTAAACCAACTCCAAGAGGTTATTGACCACGCCGGAGCACGATCCACCTGACCACGAGGGTCTGTTTCCTGCGAGCAAACGAAGAACAAGCAAGAAACTGAGATTGCAATCTGGATATCGCGAATATAAGATGAAAGCTTTATTGATCAAGGTGGGGTTCTGTGACGCCTTTGTCTGGTCGTTGAACACAAACAAAGTACGCGAAGTTGCAGCTATGGCGAACTTTTAATCTAAACAAAACCCAAAGTCTAAACGATGCCCTAAGGGCTGTATATATGGAGGAAGAGGGGGGAATTTCGTGGCCCTTGGTGGAGGGGTCCGAAATCAACCCTATTTCTTGTTTCCCCACACATACGGACTCTAAAAATAGCCTATACTTATGTATTTCGAAATTACATGGGCCTGGCCCAATAATAAGGTGACGCAGCACCTAAAATAGCCTCGGGACGAAATTTATGAAGTGGCATCTTGTATATTTCGTCCAAGGCTTCATGCACCCATTATGGTGGCTTCAAAGTCCTGAAATCATCACTTGTAACTCCGTTCTTGTTCCCCTTGCGCATGCCATCATCTCCATGCTTGTTCTTGCTCCAATGTTCATCCTTCTCCAAGCTAGGCCCTTCATTTGTAAGCAAAACAAATGTATCCAATTTAGGCAGCAACATATTCTCATGAACATTAGAATCATTACCAAGAAACGAAAGTACCTGGTAATTTAGTTGGCGTGCACGAGCTCTAGTAATTGGTCCAGTATGTATAGCAGCAGGGGCTGTGGGTGTAACAATTGTATTGATGTCCTCATCACACATCGCCCCCGAGAGTGGCTACATCATCTAAGTTGATCAAAAGAGGTAATGACAAAGGTACCGATCTTCCATCTCTACATGAGAATGATGAATGCCTTGTCAATTTGAATGCACCATCTGATGAGCTACCCACTACTTTGATCACACCACCTATTTTAGAGGACTACGTTGATAATTTGACTTTGCCATGTGATCAAACAACTGAAATACCAACAATTTTGAGTGCACCCATTGAATTAACTATTGATGCAAAAGAACCAATGTTTAATCATTTTGATATGACCTCTAATCTTGGTGATGATTCTGTGTTGAATGACTTATTGCATGTTTGCTTATTTAAGCATGTTGTAGCATGTAAATTTGATGCAAGTAAGGTTTATTCACCAATGTTGGGATGGTTTAATGATGAACATTGTCAATCTTTTGAAATGAATAAGAGCTTCACTTATATGTGCAAACTGAGTTGCAATATTTTCATGCCTTCTACTTCTTGTATAATTTTTTGGTTTTAGATTTTATGAACTATGCAAGTTACTCATCTATTCATGTGTCATATATGCAAAAATCAAGGGAAGTAAAAATGGATGACATATACATATACAACATGTACACCTTGTCTCTTTTGTTAGCCACATTTCAGATTAAGCAACGCCGAGGACGGCTTTATTTTCAAGAAGGGGAGGATGATGAGGACATGACTACCTTGGATATGACCAAAAATATTGCATATATGCATATTTGTCAGGTGATTTCTAGTGCAAACTATTCAATAATCTATTTGTGTTATCCAGAACAAAAATACTTCACACACTTTTGTGTTTTGTCTAATTGCAGGTGTATGGGACATTTGTACAATCCACATATGAAGATAAGGAAGAAAGAGATGTTTATTTGCTGTCCAAAAAGTTCTCTCACGTCACTTTTGGCCCAAGAGAAGATAGAGTCCAAGTCTGATAGAGGCAAAGGTGTCCCGTCTTTCGATGAGATGGTGGATTTCGCTTTGGTGGAAGTCGACTTTGACGATCCGACTACGAACGTGCGAGGACGTCGCGCCTTAGCAATCGCTAAACCAACTCCGAGAGGTTATTGACCACGCCGGAGCACGATCAACCTGACCACGAGGGTCTGTTTCCTGCGAGCAAACGAAGAACAAGCAAGAAACTAAGATTGCAATCTGGATATTACGAATATAAGATGAAAGCTTTATTGATCAAGGTGGGGTTCTGTGACGCCTTTGTCTGGTCGTTGAACACAAACGAAGTACGCGAAGTTGCAGCTATGGCGAACTTTTAATCTAAACAAAACCCAAAGTCTAAACGATGCCCTAAGGGCTGTATATATGGAGGAAGAGGGGGGGGGGATTTCGTGGCCCTTGGTGCAGGGGTCCGAAATCAACCCTATCTCTTGTTTCCCCACACATACGGACTCTAAAAATAGCCTATACTTCTGTATTTCGAAATTACAGGGGCCTGGCCCAATAATAAGGTGACGCAGCACCTAAAATAGCCTCGGGACGAAATTTATGAAGTGGCATCTTGTATATTTCGTCCAAGGCTTCATGCACCCATTATGGTGGCTTCAAAGTCCTGAAATCATCACTTGTAACTCCGTTCTTGTTTCCCTTGCGCATGCTGATAGAGGCAAAGGTGTCCCGTCTTTCGATGAGATGGTGGATTTCGCTTTGGTGGAAGTCGACTTTGACGATCCGACTACGAACGTGCGAGGACGTCGCGCCTTAGCAATCGCTAAACCAACTCCGAGAGGTTATTGACCACGCCGGAGCACGATCAACCTGACCACGAGGGTCTGTTTCCTGCGAGCAAACAAAGAACAAGCAAGAAACTGAGATTGCAATCTGGATATTGCGAATATAGGATGAAAGCTTTATTGATCAAGGTGGGGTTCTGTGACGCCTTTGTCTGGTCGTTGAACACAAACGAAGTACGCGAAGTTGCAGCTATGGCGAACTTTTAATCTAAACAAAAACCCAAAGTCTAAACGATGCCCTAAGGGCTGTATATATGGAGGAAGAGGGGGGAATTTCGTGGCCCTTGGTGGAGGGGTCCGAAATCAACCCTATCTCTTGTTTCCCCACACATACAGACTCTAAAAATAGCCTATACTTATGTATTTCGAAATTACATGGGCCTGGCCCAATAATAAGGTGACGCAGCACCTAAAATAGCCTCGGGACGAAATTTATGAAGTGGCATCTTGTATATTTCGTCCAAGGCTTCATGCACCCATTATGGTGGCTTCAAAGTCCTGAAATCATCACTTGTAACTCCGTTCTTGTTCCCCTTGCGCATGCCATCATCTCCATGCTTGTTCTTGCTCCAATGTTCATCCTTCTCCAAGCTAGGCCCTTCATTTGTAAGCAAAACAAATGTATCCAATTTAGGCAGCATC